>NW_006159731.1:6389840-6393941 GCF_000334495.1 Tupaia belangeri chinensis
GAGTTCGGGTTGTGTGGAATTAAGAGGTCTTTTCGGTTTGATTTTTTTTTTTAGATGGACTAAGGAGAAATGTTCACATGTTGGAATGTTCACTTTGTAAGCTAAATAACGTGACTGACTATAAAAGAAAATGAAATACAAAAATTAAAAATAATTTTAAAAATTTTAATGGGTCACTTGAAAATAGTTGAGAGCCACTCTGTGATCTGACATGGTATTCAAGCACCCAGCTAAGATTATCACAAAGATTCTGCCTATATCCTTGGTGTCTGTCCTTCTCAGAGACCTAGAGAGGAGTTAAAGAGGAAAATGTCTCTACAAAGGCTCAGCATATGCAAGAATGTGAAATAATTATCACCACCATTAAAACAAACTGTGTCTTTTTATAATGATCTTAAAAAGGAAAATCATGGGTCGTTTAGCCAAAACTCAGAATTTCTGTAACTGAACTTTCCATTATAAAGCCATTGCCTCCCTCAATGGAATATTATTAACCACACACTACTATTAAGGAAGAAAAATCATATACAAAACTAAAAAGAAGAAAGAAGTTTTATGAGAAAAGAAACGGCTATCTAAAGTAAAAGTAGCCAAAAGGAGATAGTAGGTAGATTTTTTATTTGCTTATTTAACAGCACATTGTGAATTCTAAATGAAGCTGTTACCCACCTCATAATGTTCACACCTGGTGCTGTAAAAAATTCATAGCATTTTATGGGCTGTGGCTGTCAGTGCTGCAATAATTTTGAGTCATACATTGTTTATGCTGTTGCTTTAATACAATTTAGGGGACACTTATATCTTATTCTGCAAAATTTTATTTTCTGAATGAGTTTATCCATAGCTTTAGACTATTTTTAATTTCCTTGCTGGGAGATTTCCAAAAAGATTACCTTAAGAAATGGCAAGTCTAAAATTCTAAAACTTAATAGAAATTGATACTAATTTCTTTTGCCTCAGTTACAAAAAGATAATTCCAATTAGTTTGATTTTAAAATCCTAGAAAAACAACTTAGAAAGCATATTAACAAAAAGGAACAAAATGACAGGTCACATATAAAGGTAGTCCTTCAAACTGACTGTTAGCTAACATGTCCACATGAAAGAATATAAAGGGGGACCAGCAGCAACATAATGGATATGTCACTGGACTCCTACATAGAGGGTTACAGTTCAAGTCCCAGACTCAGCGACTTAAAACTCACACCAGGTGTATGTGTGTGCGTGTCTAAGATCCTGAGAGGAGAATGGATTGCAATGTGGCATGCGCCTTGAGGGGGAGGGGGTAATTTTTCACTTTCTGTCTCTCTGTCTCTGTCTCTCTGGCAAGCCTGCACCCCCTATAGCAAAAGTCTCTCTTAAAAAAAAAAAGAAAAGAATATAAAGGAATACAAAGAAACCACTACTCCCTAAAATGATATACCTCAATTTTAATATGGTTTAAATTATAAAACATAATTTTACTGTTATTTAAATTATTTTATAAATATTAAAAAAAATTCAACAACTAAGCAGTTCTGTGGATTAATGGTAATATCACTTGATTCACCTGATCTTACTTCTCTACCAACCAAAAAAACCCACAATATTTTTATTAGTATTATGCCAAATTATTTTTAAAGTATTTTAATATTATATATTTTAATACAATATGTTTATAAATATGGGTACAAGGGTCTTCATGGAAAATATGTATTATAAAAAACTATGCATGGATTTCAAATTTTTGTGCTACAATATACTTGCACTGTAATTTCATTTTTACAAACCTTTTGTAGCCCCATTTATATATATAGTACACAAAATTTCTGTATTATATACATTGAGTATCTTGATCATTTTTTCACCTTAACAATATATTTTTGCAATAGTTTCATTCATGATTCATTTTTGGTATTAATCAGACAAATAAAGCTTTGCAATTTTTAAAGCTTATGTAGTGCTTTTTATAAATGGTTTTGTTTCCAAACTTTGGCAATGTGTTGTAACCAATGCTACTACCATTTAAATCCCTTTATTTTCTGAATTATGGAAATAGATAAAGAAATACACTTTGGGGCTGGCAGGTGGTATGGTGGTTAAGGGCGCTGGACTCCAACATGGCTGACTGTGGCTCGAGTCCTGGACCTGGAAGCCTGCTGGCCTGCTTTCTCACTTTCCCTCTCTCTCTCTCTCGCTCTTGTTCTGTCCCCCCGTCTTGGTCAAATTAAATTAAATAGATAAATGAATACAATTAAATAAAATAAGTCTTTAAAAGAAAATTCATGTTATATTCTTACCAAATACATTTGAACAAACACAAATAATCAGGTGCTCATTGAGATTTAAGCTGCCATGATTTTGTTATATAATACTTGTGGAAAAGTTGGATTTATATAAAAGCCCCAAACAGAGTCAAATTATTCAGTCTTTAGGATAACCCATTAGAATATTTGTCAGCATAATCATGTTTTGTTTTCCTACATGTGTGCAAGTAAAACTTACAATTAATATTTGGACTAAACATGTACACTTGTCATAATAAGCTCAATTCTTGGCCCATTTCGTAAGAGAGCATCTGCTTTGCTTAAATGTCAGGGTCGATAAGTATCTACCTGGCAAAGCAAAATTTCTCTGTATTGCTCTACAGTGTCAAACAGAAAGTGTATGCTGATTAACGTAATGTGCTATCTAAAAAACAACCATAGGCAGGGATAAGCCATGTAAGCTTATTCACCAAGGAAACTCCTAGATTCTATCTTACTCTCAAAGCAGCACTCTTTGTAAATAAAAATTAAATCCAGAAATGGTTAACAGGCCATTCTCTACAGATGGTGTAAACATAATTAATACTGCATGAAAAAACTAGGCATGGTATAGAAGCACCTCTCTTATCTCCTTATAGTGAAGAAATCAGATTTAAAACAAAAGATGAGACATTAGATTTTAAAAAGTAAGAAAATAAGCCTTGCCATTTATAACTTTTTTGGGGGAGAGAGGTTTTTTGCTATAGGTACATGAGCTCTCCAGAAAGACAGAGAGAGACAGAGAGACAGAAAGCAAGAAATCACTTCCCAGAGGTAATGGTCACGCGGCAATCCCTTCGCCTCCATTCTCCTCTCAGACTCTTGGGCATGCATGCACATGCGCCTGGCATGAGTTTAAGCCACCGGGTCAGGGACTTGAACTGCGGTTGATTACATGAGAGTTCAGTGACATAGCCATTATACCAACTGCTAGTCCCTAGAACCTTTTTTTAAAGGTAGACTATTTTAGAGTTATCTCATATTTCTTATTTAAAAGGTGTTTGGAAACTATGGGGTAAAATAATAACATAGCATTATTCTGGAATGAATCTCCTTAGCTTGAAAGTAATTCCTATGGTGTCTCATAATGATGCAGTAATTCTGGTAGTGATATTAATATCAATGTCAGAATAGAAAAACAATGGAGATGAGAATAGTTTGTGTGTGTTTGGGGAGCTAAAATAAAATTAGATTGTCCACATTGATTATGAGGTGACAAAAAAGAGTGACCAAAACCACAGAAGATTCAACAACTGCTCAGTTGTGTTGGTGAAAATTTATGACAGGCTGCTACATGGATCACTGAGAGCATTAAAGATATAAAAACAGAAAGTGGACTTCAATTGTCATGGAGGGATTTATTTAAGACTGATGGCAGAGACTATTAAATTCTGAGTTTCCTTCCTGAGAAGTTTTTAAACTGTGGTGGATAGCTGTTTGTAATAACCATTTTACAACATCTTTGCCAGTGAGTGCAACTTCCCGCTTGGTCAGAATATAATCCTGTAATATCTCTCTTTGCTGTAGGTCTTCTCAACTATGGAGCTAATGCTGTTTTTTATCTTTCATGTTTTATTGAAACTTAAATTTATGGAATCCTTACCTAACTAGTAACATAGATTACTAGCAATGTCTATGTGTGAGAGTGGAAAATGCTAAAAGTTTAGACACTGAGTTCTTGGTTTTCTAAATGGTTAAGGGAGGAACAGAAGGAAACTGATCGGTTGGTTTGTTTTTAGAGAGAGTGTTCAAAATGTAAAGATTGAGTCAATATCTTTTTTTTTTTTTTTTTGGAGAGGTTTTTGCTTTAGGGCGC
>NW_006159731.1:6393992-6422512 GCF_000334495.1 Tupaia belangeri chinensis
ATGGCCACGCCGCAATTCCTTCTCCTCCATTCTCCTTTCAGGATCTTGGGCATGCATGCACATGCACCCAACGTGAGTTTAAGCCACCGGGTCTGGGATTCAAACCACCGTCGACTACATGGGAGATCAGCGACATAGCCATTACGCTAACTGCTGGTTCTGAGATTGAGTCAATATCTTGAAGTGAAAGTTTGTAGTATTAGAACCTACATAGCAAAATTCTTAAACATTTTCACAATTAGTTATCCTTGAACCATGAACTAATAGCCTCAGAATTTTCCTAAGAACCCTCCTTCCATATATATCCTTAATCCAAGATCAGAAAGGCTAACATTACAAGATGATATGACTACAAGCCAACTTCACGTGTGTGTGTGTGTGTGTGTGTGTGTGTGTGTGTGTGTGTTTCCAACGATGCAAACCTGTTTAAGGAACTAAGTAGTTCAAATACTAAATAGCCACAGACACCGAAAGTATCTTTAGAAAAATGTCTCAAACAAAAACACAAACTAAGATCATGTCACATCTTTCATGGGTCAATCGCCTTTCACAAATTTATGCACATCTGTAGGCTGTTAATTATGAGTTCTGTTGTAATCTGGGAGGACTCCAACCTCTGTCTGAATCAATGCTCTTTCAGAAGTGTAATGCATTCATCATGAGGTTTAAGAACAAGGGCCATCTTGCTCTTATTATGCTCTCAATAACACCACTAGCAAATGGTACAGTATTCCATAAGTGCTGAATATTTTAAAAATGCATATTGAATTTTAATGACTTCAGGTGAATTTAAAAATGCATGTAATGTACTTCTTTATTTTTCATAAGCATGAATGTTATCAGTTTCCAAACTTTTCACATGCCTATTTTTCTCAGTGTTTCTCACATGCCTAACAAATCTATTTGTCTTAGGTTGGATTTCGTAGAAGTGAGAGTCAAATATAAAGTTTATGGAAAAGGCCTTAGGAACGTCAGTGGGAGACCAAGGTTAAACTGAAGAGAGGGAGAATGCAGTCCCATCAACAATCTCACTGGAAACCACAGATGGTTCTGGGACTGGCATGGCCCTCAGAGTTGCACTGCCTTAAAGCAGGAGACTAGCCTGTATATTTCATCAAAGAACTGTCACAGATGCAGTCTGCCTCCCAAACCAGGGGCATAACTTTAGGGGAGCAGATTTCTTTAGCCAAGAGCAACAGGGGAAGAGCTCAGCTATGAGCTGTCAATCACTAGCTGTTGCAGCAGCTAGAGGAATAAGAGCTCTAGTCTCAAAGGGGAGCCTAGTGGTACACTGCATCATCCACTTTATTGTTTTTACTTTAAACCTTTGTGATCTGATTTCTTCTCACTACTTGATTCAAAAATTGTTTTCAATTTTCACTGATGACTTTATCTTGCAACATTTAACTTTTCTTTAATGTATAATTGAGTAACATGATCTTGAAAAATTCCTCACCCTTGTTTAACACTGAATTAATTTTCTTCCTGCCCCAATTGCCTTTTTTTTTTGCCTAATTCTCTTGTCTTTACATACTCTTTTTGTTAGCATAGCCATCATCTTGCAGATTGATTTCTCAGAGTACATGAAAAATATACACCAAATTAACATCTCCAACTTGTCTACATTTCCAGATGATTCTTTTTATCTCCAAATGTATACTGAATACTTGCTCTTGACTGTCTCTCTTCATTACTTGAAGGAAATATTTGAAAACACAAAGACATTTTTTAAGCAGCAAAACCATGCTATTTTAATAGTAGAAAAAGTCGTGTTATTTTACTATTACTGTTATTATTCACTGGTATTACAAATAATGTCACCTCATGCTTTCATTTTTCTTTTAACAATTCTTTCAATATCTTTACTTCTTCCAGTGGAACTTCTATCCCTAAAATATCTAAACTCATACCTGAATTCATTTAAATTTCTTCTCTCTCTTACCCAGTAATCAGTCATTAAATATTAATTCTTTATAATTACTCTCTTCATCTGTTCTATTTCATCTTGACTGTAGGGTGCTATAAATTATTTTAACACACTCCTAGGTAGTTTTCCTTTCTTAAACCATTGAAGCTTTGACTATTCTGTATATTCAAGGCAAATCTGGGAGTTTAATCTTCCTGTAATATGTCTTTAACGTATTACATATTTGACTTTACTGTCAAAATGACCCCACAGGTTTCTCAGATCCAAGAAAGTGCAATTCTAAATCTTTAGCCGAATGTTCAGGGTTTCAAAAAAATTCTAAAAATATTTTAACAAATATTCATGCATTACATGTCATGTACTCTTCTAACCAATTAAGTTTAGCAATAGGTAATAGGGACAAAAATTCTTGCTTATGTTGGGAACCAGCAGTTAGCATAATGGCTATGTCGCTGGACTCCCATGTAGTCGACCGCAGTTCGCGTCCTGGACCTGGTGGCTTAAAACTCACGCCAGGCACGTGTGCGTGCTAGTCCAAGATCCCAAGAAGAGAATGGAGGAGAAGGAATTGCGGCATGACCATCCACTCTGGGGGGTGATTTCTTGTTTTCTGTCTCTATGTCTCTGTCTCTGTCTAGTGAGCGCATGCGCCCTATAGCGAAAACCTCTCCAAAAACAAAAAAAATTCTTGCTTATGTTTAGTGACTAAGCAGTAAGTTAGATAATTAATAAAATGTATAAGACAAATGTTCTATCTTTATGAATGCAAAGGAGAAAAATAAAGCAAGGAAAGAGATATTGAGTGTTAACATAAAGAGAGATGATTTTATATAGGGTAAGTGTTCATGGTGGAATAACAAATACTATATACTGGGTGACTTAAACAACAAATATTTCTCACAGTTCTGTAAGCTGGAAGTTTGAGATCAAGGTGTTGGCAGATTTGGTGTCTGATGAAGGGCCCTCTCCCTGCTATGTAGATGGCCATCTTCTTGCTGTATCTTCATATAACAAAAAAAGAGAGATCATCTTTCTTGCATATCTTTTTATTTTTCTTCCCTGAATTTACCCGAGGCTGCATGCATTCACTGGGGAAAGACAGAGAGAAAGCAAGAGTTTTCTGAAAGCAAGAGGTTACTGGAATAGCAGAGAGCAGGCTATTCCAGTAACCTCCCTCTCACCTCCTGATGCTTCACTTCCAGTACAATATACAGACGTTCTTGAGAACTACAAGTGAGAAAAGGAGGAGGGCTGATCAGTCCAAGGCTACCTGTAGAACAAACCCCAGATATTGTTGGCATGCTTTATAAAAAAGAAAGCCAAAAGAACCATGTGACTATAATAAAATGAAGAAAGGGGAAAAGTACAGAGATGAGGTCATAGAGCTTAAGGGTGCTAGATCATTAGGGCTTTGTGGGTCATTGTAAAGATTTTAGCTTTTACTCTGAGTGACATAGGAGCAACTGAAAGATTTTTGAGTAGAGTTGTGACACACTCTGACTCTTATTTAAAAGCTTCTCTTCTAGTAATGCACTGAGGGGAGCAAGGTGTAAGTACAAGGACAAGTTAGGCTGTTACAACAATCCTGTGAAAAGATAACAGTGGCTGGAACCAAGGTGGTCATTTTAGAGTAAATATAAACAGGTAGTGTTTATAATTCAACAGGGTTTATCGATGGCTTAGATGAGTGGTAATGAGGAGAAAGAGAAATCAAGAATGGATGTAATTTCCTGAAAAACTGAGAAAAGAACTTTACTGTCACGCAGGCTACAAGAAAAGAAGTGATGGTGATGGGAAATAAGGTAGAGAGCAGAATTTCATATTGAACATGGTTTCTTTTGTGTGTGTTTTTTATACACTCAAGAGAAGGTAGTTGGTGGGTGACCAAGCAAGCAGTTGCATAGCTGAATGTGAAACTCAGGGAAAGAAAGGGTGGTGATAAGAGTTTGGGAGGTATCAGTTTATATGTGGCACAGAAAGCAATGTGTGATTGAAATTATACCACTTCTTAAATGAGAAGAGAAGAGTCAGTGAAGGAAATTGGAAGGAGCCCCCAGAAAGGAAGAATTAAAAACCAGGCACCACTAATATGTGGAAGCCAAATGGATTTGTTTCAGTGCTGATGACTGGTCAAGTACTATGATGACTGTGAACTATCAATAAACCTAATTTCTCTTCCCAAACAATTATTTTATAAATATTTCCATATATCACTTTTCCAGTCTGTTCAGTTTCTTATAAAAATGACATAATTGCCTATGCTTTTTTCTACATGTTTAAACACATACTCTCCAAAATAGTTGCTTCCTTGCCTATTCAAAAACTACTCATTTAAAAAACAAACAAAGAACTACTCATCGTTAAAGTTCTAATTTTATAGCTCTTTAACCATTCTCTGAAGCATACTTAATAATCACTGTCCAGGGCAACAGAAAACTTATTATCCAAACCACATATTTATCAATTATCATAGAAAATACTGCTTGCTGGAATGTAGATTTATGAAAAATCTTAATTTGCAAACATCATGAAGGATATTTAGGCAGGATTCATGCATGCAATTGGCCTCAGAGTCTTTGGGTTTTTTTTTTTTTCTGAGCTTGCATTAAATCAAAAAACGTATTTCATTTGGAATGGCTAAATGAAAAAAATTCTCATTTCTATAAGTCAGGCTCTGCCTCTTTTAAATTTAATCTACCAACTAGTGAGTCCTTTTTTGCAAAGAAGAAGAAAAAAAAAACTATTTTGTTGGTCCTGTAAATGTTTAAAGATAGATGGCTATCATGTTCCTCCAACCAACCCATGGCCCCATCATTCTTTCTTTTTGCAGACTAAACATACCAGTTTTTTCTAAACATTCCTTATGTGACACCATGTCTAGCCATTTTACTATCTTGGTTGCCCTATGTATTGGCTCCAATTTGTCAATGTCTCTTTTAAAGAATGGCAAACCAAACTGAACCCAGCACACCAAATGCTTCAGTTCAGTGTACACTGGAATAGACATTTTCATGTCAATATTCCAATCATTCAAATTGGTTAAGGTAGTCTATGATTTAAGTTTCTATTGGTTTACAAATAACTTTCTATTAAATGTCTCCACTGTCTTATAGCCAATTAACATCATGGCTATGTTTCAAATATAAATAAAATTTTAAGGCATGGATGAAAGAATCTACACTAGTCTCCCTTTATTCCATCTTTACTCTGTTTGATAATAGTTATTGTTTACAGATTGTGAATTGAAAATTAATGAGCATTGTAAATTGAAATAAATTGAACATTGAATTAAATAAAAGTAGTCATTCTTAGAAAACAGAGGTTCACTAAAAAAGTAACTTTTTAAAACAAGGATTAAGAACTTTATAATGATAAGATACAAAGTTTGTAGTTTGGGTTTACAACCATAATTCAGGGTAGGCAGGTGGCTTGGTGACTAAGGATGGTGGACCCCCACATGGCTGACCTCAGTTCGAGTCCCGAACCTGGCGGCTTGCTATCTCACTTTCCCTCTCTCTCTCACTCTGTCCCTCTCTGGTCAAATTAAAATAAATAAATAGACAGATATTAAACAAAATAATTCTTCAAAAACTAAAATAAAATCATAATTCAAATCCAAACACGTTTAGGTGATAGAGGAGCAGAAGGACATAAACACATGAAAAATTCTCATCTTTAAATAAACAGAGCTCCAAATTGGCATTTAAAAATATATTAAAATAACTTTGAGTGGTTTTTAATTTAAAGCAATAATAATAATACTCCTATAATGTAAGAAATTTACTATAAATTATTAAACCACACATGTATGATGGGTTAATTATACCAAGATATGGCTTTAAAATTTTTTCTAAGGACTTGTATCCTAAATGTATAGAGAACTCTCAAAATGTATAAGAAAATAATCTTTTTTAAAATGAGCA
The DNA here is from genome assembly GCF_000334495.1 of Tupaia belangeri chinensis. Classification (NCBI taxonomy): domain Eukaryota; kingdom Metazoa; phylum Chordata; class Mammalia; order Scandentia; family Tupaiidae; genus Tupaia; species Tupaia belangeri. The sequence continues at coordinate 6,399,843 of NW_006159731.1, forward strand.
CAATATTTTACCCAGAGCCTTCACCAGAGAAGATATACGAACAACAAATAAGCACATCACATGATGCACAAAGTCATCAGGATCACAGAAATGAAATTCGAAAAACAGTAAGACAGACCATATACTTAATGGTATAACTAAAATAAAGCAAATACTGAAAACCAAGTGCTGGAAAAAAAATGCAGGGCAACTAGAACAGTCTTACATTGCTGTTACCAAGGCAATATAGTAGAGGCACTTTGAAAAACAGTTTTTTCATAGTAGAAGCACTTTGAAAAATAGTTTTTTCATAGTCTGTCCACTGAAAAAATTAAACCTAGTTTAAACATGCAGTGCAATGATTGGGCTTATAGATATCTGATTGATCCAAGACTTAGGTCTACACTAAAACCTATTGCAAATGTTTAGAAAAGCTTTCTACAAACTCTTTAAATACTTTGCCATAGAACACATTCACTTGCTGGAAACAGGCAGTGAGAAAAGTGAGAAACAATCCCCCAAGGAGATACTCAGGCTACAGTTCCTTCTCCTCCATTCTTGTCCTGTGATTTTGGGCATCCACACACATGTGCCCATTGTGATTTTTAAGCCTCTAGGCCTAGGGCTCAAACCATGGTCAATTGTGTATGAGTCCAGCATCTTAATCACTATGACACCTGCTGGCCCCACACTTTCCAGTTTTTAAGTGCTTATTAATTTACTTTTTTATATTTTATATTTATCTGCCAGGGTTATCTCTTTTCTCATTCATTTAGGGTTATTTTGCTTTACCCTATGAAGTATAGATTTATTATTTTCCAGGTTACTTTTCTAGGGCTACCATAATAAAGAACCACAAACAGGATTGGTTCAAGTTCTAGTAGCTTGCTGTGCAACATCAAGATGCCCACAGGATTGGTTTCTTCTGAGGATGAAGAAGAATAACCTGCTCCATTCCTCTCTCCAAGCTTCTTGTAGAGTCATGCATTTCTTCATTCGTGCATGGTGATTTTCATATGTTTTACATCATCTTCCCTCTACATGCATTCATCTGTCTAAATTTTATCTTTTTATAATGATAAAGTCAGTTTGGATGAAGGTCCACACTTAACTCATCTTACCTTGATCCTATTTTCAGAACAGGTCACATTCCCAGATAGTGGATGTTATGAATTTAACATCTTTCAGGAAAACACAATTCAACCCGTAAGAGGTTTTTTGATTTTTTTTTCCACTACAGGGGGCGTGCGCTCGTCAGACAGACAGAGAGAGACATAGAGACAGAAAGCGAGAAATCAACCCCCAGGGGGGATGGTCACGCCACAATCCCTTCTCCTCCATTCTCCTCTCGGGATCTTGGGCACGCATGCACACGCGCCCGGCCTGAGTTCTAAGTCACCGGGTCCGGGACGCAAACCGTGGTCGACTACGTGGGAATCCAGCGACATAGCCATTATGCTAACTGCTGGTTCCCCGTAAGAGGTTTTTTAAGGCTCTTGTTTGATAAGTCTGACATTGGATTATCTTACTGTGAATCTGCTGACTGCCTTTTCCCCTAAGAGTGTGTGTCATTTTTCTATTTCTTTATATAATATATATATATATATATACAAAGTTTTTGTTTTTCTTTCTATAGGGTGTGTGTGCCTGCCAGTGAGAGAATGAGAGAGAAAGGAAAAAATGTGAAATCATCTTTCCCCCCAGGGAGATGGTCATGCTGCAATCCCTTCTCCACTCCCCTCTTGGAATTTTAGGATCTCACGTATACCTGTCTGGTGATATTTTTAACTCACTGGGTCTGGGTTCAAATCGCACAGTTGGACATGTGGGAGCTAGTGCCTTAACTTTCATGCAATCTGCTGGCCCCCGATTCTTCTTTTTAATGTCAAGTAATTTTCGATTATGTCCTTATTATAATGTATGTTATATTAGGGGGAACTTGGATTCTTCTGTGGTCTCTTGAAGGGTGTTAGTGATTTTGTTTGAAGAAGAAATTTAATTTTATTCAAATTCTAAGCTTTGTCATATGACTCTGGTTGAAAGTTCAAATTTGTAATGACTGAATTCTTTCATTCCGATTCATACTTATACAATTCAGTGACTATCTTGAGACGTTGGCATATTTCATATAGTTTATACAGTTCCTCTCTATTTCCTCCAGCATCCGCCCCACATTCTCCAGTGCCCATGGTTACTTGAGTTCCTTTTCTTAGTTTCTCCATCCAAAAAGATCATTAAATTTCTATTTCTACTAGAATTTTAGCTATGCTATGCAGCTCAAAAACTGCTGCCCATACCCAAGGCAAACAAAATAAAACAAAATATGGGAAATTCACACACTGCCATTTACTGTTCAAAGTTCTGAATCACCTTCATAATTTTCCTATTTTTTTTAATTTTAGCTTTTTTCTCTACAGACTCTTTAGATACATGGAATTTTTAGGGCCTTTTTTCCTGGAATTTAGTTATTATCTTTATTATCTTTTGTTGGGTTAATATGAGACGTATTTATGCCATAATGATGTGTGAAGTAGATATTCCCTACTTGTTTTTGTTTCCACAAATATATATTTAAAATTTATCCATCATTTCCATGTACTTTTATTTATTTTGAGATATAATTTATTTCATTCATGATTAAAATCTTGTGTACATGCATGAGAGAGAGAAAGAACACCTTCAACAGGTCTGATCACGCTGATTCCCTTCCTTCAGTGTCAAGCTTGTTAGTGTGCTAGGCAAGCTTTCTCAAGGATTGCCAGACTGAGGATCCAAACCTGCGGTTGACTTTGTGGCTTCCAACACTAGAGTTCAGCATGTTTACTGAATGTGCCACCAGACTGGGCTTTTAAGTGCTTTTAGTTTGTATCTTAGTATATGGAAGTGGACATATTTGGGAGCAGTTAAAGTGCAATAAAACTCCTTACACATCAGGACCAACAGTTGGCATAATGGCTAGGTCGCTGGTCTCCCATGTAGTTGACCGTGGTTCGAGTCCCAGGCCTGGTGGCTTAAACTCACGCCAGGCACATGTGCATGCATGCCCAAGATCCTGAGAGGAGAATGGAGGAGAAGGGATTACGGCATGGCCGTGACCCCTGGAGGGTGATTTCTCACTTTCTGTCTCTCTGTCTCTCTCTGTCTTTCTGGCGAGCACACCCACCCTATAGCAAAAACCTCTCCAAAAAAGAAAAAAAAAACCTTACATATCATTACAACCTACCAAATTGAAAGGCTGAAACTGCATATGTACTCTTATCTCATCAAAAAGTAATAAAACAAGAAATTAGTAGTATCAACATTCTAGAACCAAAGAATTATACATTTCATAACATTAGAACTCACTTACCTTTTAAATAGAAAGTAATGGGTTAATGTTTAGCCTAATTAGTAACTACAATCAATAAAGACAGGGCTTTTAAAAGTATATAGGATGCTACAATAGTTATCACAGAGGGAAATTTATAGCTTTGAGTGTTTTTATTATTAAATAAAAAGAAAGAAAATAATTGAACAATAGCGAAGCCTAGAAAAGCTTGAAAATGGCAATAAAAGTAGACATGAGTAAATTATAAAAAATGTAGAATGAATTTAATTCTATTCAAAAAGAGTAACACATAGAGACGGTCCCAATGCATGGTAGTTAAGTACGTGTATAGAAAGTCAGACACCACATGGTCTATTATCATTTGAATCCCAGCTCCTGAATTTCAAAAAATACACAGAATATCTGTGTTTGCATGACCCAAATCCTACCAGGCTGAGGAACTGAAAGGAAAAGAATTGTGCTGTGACCATGCCTCATTTAGGGATGCTTTACTCTCTTTCTCTCTCTCTCTCTCTCTCTGTCTCTCACTCTCTCCCTCTCTCCCTCTATCTCACTCTCTCCCTTACTCTGTTGAGTGCATGGACTCTTTGGCAATTGAAAAAATTAATATGCTTTTTAAAAAAAAGATAACAAAACTAGTTATTGTAATTCATAAAATAAGAAATAAAAATCAAAACCAAAAACTATGAGAAAGGAAAAAATAACCTAAAATTAAAAGAAAAGAATGACTGCAGTTAAACATTTATAGACTGTAGAAGAAAAATTAAGAAAAGCTTCATGTAATTCATAGGTCTTCAAAACAATATAGTAAGTACAAATAGTTTTGGGAGATTTCCAAAATCCAGTTGAGGCAAATCAGTAAGTCTGTTGTGTTGCCACTTAGCACTGCAATACAACATGATTTTGTCTCAAAACAATATAGTCCAGTAGAATAAAGAAGGAAAACATAGATAATTTATATAACTCAAGCTGGTAACTGGTTAGAAAACAATGGCAGAAAAGAAGGCTCTTGGATCTAAAAGTGATGAGTTAAGAAATAACACCAAGAACTTGAGGACTGGAGATCTTAATAATGTAAAAGAGATTTAAAACTCACCTCTTAGCATGAATGAGGGCACATGGCACAGAAAAAGAAAAAGTGATCATAGATGTGTGGTTGCCAGTTAAGATTTAAGAAAGTGAGTATTTCTGAAAAAAGGTCAAGATCAAGATAAAAAAGTAAACGCTAAAACAAAGAGTAGGGTCACTGGTGCAAAATATTTCCAGAATCTCTTGGAGAATTCATTCATGAGAATATTGTAATATCTATGTCGGACACTGGGTTGGAAATAAAAGGAAAAATGCTTTCAACCAGACATTAATGTCTTCTTCAAATATCAGTGATTTGTCTTGCATTGTTTTTTTTCTTCATTTTGCTATGGGACCCATGTGATTGGTGGAGAGAAAGAAAGAGGGTGAGAGAGAAAACACCAAGTTCCACAGAGGATGGTCATGCCACAGTCCCATTGCAATTTCTCCTTTTGGGATTCTGGGCACCCACACACATACAACCTAGCATGTTTTTCAAGCCACTGGATCCAGAACTCAAAGAGCACAGTAAGCCGCGTGGGATCTAGCCACCTTAACTACCACACATCAGTTGGCCCCACCATGAATTCTTTGAAATACAAAATACAAATGAAAACATCTGGAACCCCAAAATCCCAGGGCATAGATCAGGAGTTGACATTTTTTCTTCATGACAATGAAAGAGCAGCAGTTACTCTACAAATGACAGAATGGAGAGGGAAAAATGAAGCCTGGTTATTAGTCCTTTCAAAAAAGATCGTTTCAGGACCAGCAGATGGTGTAATGGTTATGTCGCTGGACTCCCACATAGCCAAGCATGGTTCAAGTCCTTGGCCCAGTGGCTTAAAATTTATGCCTGGCATGTGTGCATATGTGCCCAGAATCCCAGGAGTAGAAAGAAGAAGAAGGAATTGTGGCCTGGCCATCCTCTCAGGAGGGTAATTTCTTGCTTTCTATCTTTCTATCTCTTGTCTCTTCAGTGAGCATATACACCCTATAGCAAAAATCTTTAAATAAATAAAAAAAGAAAGGGTCAGTTCAAAGAATGAGCAGTCTCCAACTGAGAGATAATCCTGAGTTGCAAAGATCTCCTGTAAAAGTTTTCAGAAGTCTACCTTGACAATTATAATAGTAATGAAGGGTTGAATAGTGGAGCAAAGGATATTAGTAGATTAACTATCCTTACAACATTATGGTCGTGACTGGTATCTCTGGAAATTTTTTGCCATTGTCATCATTAGTAGAGAGTGATCATTAAAAATTATAAGTCACTTCTTGGCAAATTTTTTTTTTAAGTTTTTGCCTTATGGTTTATGCATTCACTGGAGAGAGACAGAGAGAGAAAGTGAAAAATCACTCCCCAGGAGGGTAGTCACACCACAATCCCTTCTCCTCCATCCTCCTCTCAGGATTTTGGATATATAAGCACACGTCCCTGGCATGCTTTTCAAGCCTCCAAATTCGATTGGCCACCAACTGCCAATTCTACTCTACATAACACACTAGAGTGTGCTATGTTTAAAAGTCAAAAGACAGCCTCAGGTTATTTGTAATTTCTTCCACCTTCTCACAGTTTCACAACTGTCCTACAGTTAGAATTCTCATGACTTCAGAATAAAAACAATGAACATTCACTGAGTTCATTAAAATGTGACAGGGTCCGAGATGTTTGTTTTCTGATCTATGTGAAAAATCTCCAGTTCTAATCAGGACTCAAGTACTTTCAGTTGAGTTAAAACCATTTCTATTTGACTACTGTAGTAAATACAAAAGTTATTTCAAAAGTTCTAGATCACTTACACACTATTATATAGCATAGCATAGGAAAAGCTTTGATCAGAAAAATAAACTGTGAAAAGGTTATTAGCTGCATTCTAATCATGATTAAAACTTCTTGTTCCTGAGTCATCCCCACAGCCACACGGTAGAACCCTCCACCACAAGCAACTCCATAGTCCATTCCCACCGCCTCCTGTCTAGGAAAGCACACCATTCTATTCCTTTTGCAATGTTGTCTTCAACCAAGCTAATCGACACTTCCTTTATAAAAAAGTTCCAGGCCAAAACTAAAATTGCACATGTTTTTCAAATCAAAAAGCATACATCTTTGGTACACTTGAATTTGGCTTTTCCTGTGATTAAGGGAAGTGGCATTCCTATAATGGCATGTGGTCCTGGCATCAGACCCACTACCACGAGGAAGCAGATACTCAAGTAATGTAAATGCAAAAAAAAAAAAAAAAAAAAAATGGCTTTTCTCCAAGTAGCAAATTTCCTTGAAACACATTCTCCCAGAGCATATTAAAAAGATTGAGAATGTCTGGTTAATGTTTAGATCACCTTATAAGATCTCACATGTAGATTTCAGGTTGTGTACAATAGTAGTCATGTAAGAAATCCACTGGAGATTTCAGCATTGCCTAGATTCATTGCTCTATCCATCACTCAAAAAGTCTCACTTGATTTCATTTATAAGGCTACTATGCCACAGCTCTAGCTGTGGATGGCTCTTAGTGATGACTGCAAACTGAGATTATGGGGTTATGCGGAAGCTGAGGGAGGGATTCCATTTAAGAGGCAAGAATCAGGAATATACATGACAAGAATCAAGAATCTTCTGTTCCAAAGCCTTAGAAGGCACAAGTTAAATACCTTGATTGTGAATTATCAGATCAATATCTGAAACCTTTTCAAATTTCACTCCTCAATGATGATTTTAGTTACATTTAGGAAGCTTTTGGTGTGTGAAACTTGGTCATGTGTAGATGTGAATTATAAAATGCTGTGACCAGTCAGTGTACATTTTCGTATAATGGTGATTGTTATCACCATAATGAAATAGACAAGCCTCTTAAATTTTGTAAACTTAACCACTTCCATATTTTACCTGTCTTCTAACAGGAGGGAAAAACGTCTTCAATTTTTTTTCCAAGTTAATTATGAATAACTTTTTTTTTTCTTTAAGTAAGTTTAGGTATAGAATCCCCATACAGGGGAGAAAACACTATTGATAAGAATCTGACCTCACTGAACTTTTATCCAAGTGTGCAAATCTTCAGAAGTTTACGCATCACCACTCGAACGTGAATAGAGAATTCCAGCCAGGAGAAGCTGGAGAACGAGAGCCAAGTAAACTATTATACCTGATAGCCATTACACTGGCTGAAAAGCTGGGCCTGAAGCCAGAAGGCTTTTAGACACTAACTCTGTACACACAAATCATGGTCCACCTTTTCAGTGTAGGTTAGGGGAGTATGCAGTAGGGCTTACAGCAACTTCCCTGAATAATAAATGAATACTGGCTTATCTCTAATTAAAACTTAGCAGAAATCACTCTATTTTATATGTCCCTTCTCACAATATCTTAGGAAGGGCTATATTGATGATAGCTCTGGAGGACCTAATGCCATATCTAGGGAATGTCCGTAATAACACACCCTCTCCATCCAAACCATATATCAGCACAGAGCAATCATTTATATTCCAAGCTCTGCTTTTAAATTTAACTATTCTTTTGTGGACCAAAATATAGCTGAGTATCATATGATTTTACCTTGAATATCATAAGAAAATTAATTTATAAAGAAAGAAAGTATTCCATGATTTACATAAAGACTCTGTGATAGAATCAGATATAAAATACACTTTCCCTCTTGAATTGTGAATTCACTGTAACTTTAAGTAGGTCCAATAAGACACGTGGAATATCTTTAGTTTTATATTACCTATCTTCAGCATCCCTTCTCATCTAATCATACAGTCTTAAGTTTTTGTTCTCAGCACTGCTCTTTTCTAAGAGCAATATGAAATGGTGGTAAAATTGGTGGTTTGCAAGAGCAAGCTATTCTTTGAGCTTCATAAGTAGATTGTAAAATACTGTGAGAACCCAGATTTCCTTCTAAAATTGAAACTACAAAGAAAGATCATTCCAGGACCACGCAGTGACATGGTGGTTAAGGTAGCTGGATCCCACATGGTCAACTGAGCAGTTTGAGCTCTAGATTCAGTGGCTTGAGAAAAACATGCTGAGTGTGTGTGTGCATGCCCAAAATCCTGAAAGGAGAATGGAAGAGAAGGGATTGTGGCGCGGCCATAGTTCTTGGGATGGGTGGGAGTTCAATTCACTTTTCCTCTCTCTCATTGTGTTTCCAGCAAGCACACACACCCTATAGAAAAAAATATTTGTGTAAAGAATCACTAATTTAGGGACTAGCGGATGGCATAACAGTTGCTGGACTTCCACATAGTTGAATGTGGTTTGAGTCCTGGACCTGATGGCTTAAAACACACCAGGCGCAAGTAAATGCATGTCCAAACTCCCAAGAGGAGAATGGAAGAGAAAGGATTGTGTGTGACCATTCCCCCCTCGGGGATGATTTCTTGCTTTCTGTCTCTCTGTGGCTCTAGGGAGCACATACACACTATAGAAAACTCTCTCAAGAAAATAAAAAGAATTATTTATTTAATTTTATTTATTAGTGTTATTTTTAATTTGACCAGAGAGAGACAGAGACAGAGAAAGAGGGAAAGTGAGAAAGCAAGTCAATAGGCCTGGAACACCCCAACCACCATGCCACCTGCTGGCCCCACAAAAATATTTTTTAGTTAAACATAAACAAAGATCATTTCATACAGTGGACACATTGATCTATTGGTCTTAGAAAAAAAATAAAAGCTTTTTAAAATTATTGAAGGGAGGGACCAGCAGTTGGCATAATGGCTATGTCTCTGGACTCTCATGTAGTCGATCGTGGTTCGAGTCCCAGACCCAGTGGCTTTAACTAACACTGACTGGGCACGTGTGCATGTGAGTGTGTGAATAATAATGTAATAATATTGCATTACAAAATTAATAATATATAATTTTTAAAATAATCTTAGATGAAAAGGCTTTTCCAAGAAGACATAAGGTGAATGATTCAAAATTTAGAATACTTTCTTTTTTTAACTCTATACAATACCAAATGTCCTAATGATAATTAGAAACTGTTTTCAACTCATGACAGGCAATGTATCAATATCTTTGATATTAAAAGAGCACCTATGGTTTAATAGCAAAAAGATGCAAACACAGAACAAACAGGGCAAAAAAATATTTAAGTAAAGAAAAAAGAAATACAAATAGCTAGTAAACATAGGAAAATATGCTGCTCAACTTTCATTATTAAAAAAAGTATGTCAAAATGCAACAACAGTTTTTAAATCTGTCACATAGATTACAGTGTCATGAAGAAACAGAAAAGTTTTTTTTCTATTATCTCGTAATTCACACAATCTCTATCAAAGACATTTTGTCAAAATCAAAATTGAGGATATTTACAATTTTGTACTCAGATTCTATCCTAAGAATTTTGCCTATGAATGTGTTCCTCGCTGCTACAAAAAAGCACACATGCAAATATCATCAAAACATGTTTCAATAATAATACTGAAAAGTTGGAATCAAACTAAATCTTCACTTCTACGGTTCCCATTAAATAGGTCATGGCAAATCCATACAATTTATTTAAAGCAATAGTTTAAAATAACATCGCAACTGTTAATATGAAAAATAGCTGTATTATTAAGTTTTAAGAAGCAAGTTATGAAAAGTATATACTGCAAGTATATGTTATAATCTAAATAGTAGCAATTTTAAGAGATGTGTATACTTTCCTATGGATAGATACAGATAAAGAAGAACCTGTTAATAATAGTACCTTTTGGAAATGGAAATGGGGACATGGAAAATATATATTTTTACTTTCTTTCATTACAGTTTAAATATTTAATATCTCTTGTATAAATGCTTTAATTCTTATCATTTATCTTAAGTCTTAAACTGAGTCATAATTTTTTTCTAGCCCCACCTTCCTTTCCAAGTATATAGAAAAGTTTTAATATTACATGTACTTAAACATCATAGAATCTATTTAAAATCATTCTTTGTCTTCGTTTTGGGTTTCCCTATAGAATGTTTTCATTATTTTAGAAGCATAGTTTCTCTCCACAAGTGTTATATTTTGTTACATGTTTTTCTGATTTCTCTTGTAAGATAAAACTCTAAAGATAAGACCAATTTTCACATTAAAATTATTTTTCTACATTAGTCGTTAACTTTTAAGTTGGTTATTTTGCACAACTTTTAATTCAGTAAAGTATAGATTGATAAAGACATTTTGAAACTTTTTAATTCAAAATATATCTCTTAATAATCAAACTTTATACATGTTAAGCCTTAAAGAAATATCAGATAAATAAATTTATGTTAAAACTGACCATGACTGTGTTTTTAAACATTCTTTCTAGTTGTGTGTGGTCACATAAATAACCATTTTGGCTCACATAAATGATCAAGCAATTCAAAGTATTTGCAACAATCTTAATTGAATACTCAAAAGATGAAATACATCAATTTGTACATGTCTTAGACATGGTGGCACTACCCTTATTAAATAGTTGATGTTTTTGTGTTTTCCTAAGCAGGGCAATGCCATTTTTACACAAAATGGTCCCCTTGTTCTTGGGAGCCCATTCATAGTTTAGTCCTCAAATGCCACCAGGTACTAGTTCTTTAAATAAGTGTCTATGCAAAGGTTTAATGAACACTTTACAGTTTTAGAAACTAAGGAAGAGCAAATGGTAAATAAAAGTTATTTCAAAAACCGGGGTTAGAGACACTTGAAAAAAATTAGAGCACAATGAGTAACTCTTTGTAGCATGTGGATGACCTAACCACCTGCTGGGAAATTTACTCACTCAACATGTGACAGCAAAAGTATTGCGCCTATTCAGTTTTAATTTAACATGTTCTAATGAATATTGCATAACAGTAGCCATTGTGTATAAATCATAAGACCTATATCTCATATTCCCAAGAGACCTAATATAATGTCTCCATTTAAAATAAAAATGAACACCTGAAGAAGAAAATTGTATTTCTTTTGAGAAATATAATGTTCTCTTCTTTCAATGAAAAGAATGAAGATTAAATGAAGTGTATTAATCAATACTTGTTTGGATCTCAGTTGTTAAAGTCATGACTACAAGAATAAGGCTAATTATCTTGAATGATACAATAGCATTTTAGATATTTCTAGGTATTTACAACGCGAGTCAATTTATTGAACTTAACTCTGCACAAAACAATTTGACACTTAAAGTAGCTTATGATAGCTTTCTAACTTTTTCTCCATTTCCTAGATTCTTAGTGTTAGCCATGTATTAGCAAATCTTTAAGTGCAGAGTTTTAAACTCAACTTCTAGTGTCCATAGTTACAAGCACTAGAAGGAATTATGAAACATAGAAAGCATCACAGCAACTCCTTCTGGATAATAAGAGTAGACATTAGTATTCTATGTTTTTAATCTATTATAATACAATTGAATGCACTTGGTAATAATAAGACTTGGTTTTAAAAGTTCTTTATGCTTCTTGGATCATAAGATTTATTCATTCACAAATATGCACACATCAAACTCAGTGCCACACACATCAAACTCAGTGCCGTACACAATGAAGCTGACCCATGCAACATTCAGTGTGCTGAGTCTGACAAGATGCTGGAACAGAGAACAGACTGTTAAAGAGCTTGACTTCTTTTTTTTTTTTAATTTAAATGTTTTTATTTACATTCATTCACTATACATCATTACAGCATACAAAATGAGATTTTCCATCCAGAGTACACTGTATATTGGCTCAGTCAAGCACATCAACATATGTGTTATCATCAACAAATAATTGCCCATTTCTTGTTTCCTGTATATTTTGCTTTATTTATTTATTTATTTTGCCATCCCTGATTCCCTATCTCTCACCCTCTGCCGTGTCCCACTTTCCTCCCACACTGTCTCTAGTATACATGGTTGCTTTCTATGCTTTTTTCTCCCCATTTTATTGATTCGCTAAAGAACTTAATTAATGTAAATATTTTCAATATCAAGTGCAGCTGAGAGCTTGGCTTTTTGAAGTCAGACAACATAATATCAGTTCCTCCTTCTACAAACGTCTCACTGAGCCATAGGGTATGAGTTTATCAAGTCCAACATATCTCTCTGCAACTTTACACATTTTATATGATGTACTTCAGAGACTTGAAATCTCTTTGTATGTGTGTGACAAATCCTGAGGCAATGCTAAGTGTCCCATATGGCACAAATCTAGTACTTTTAAAGAGTTCTCTTATCTTGTTCTCTCTCTGTCTGTCTCTCTTTGTCTCTCTTAGTCTCTCTCTCTCTCTATTTCTGATGAATACATGCACCCTTTGGTGATAAAGAAAGAATTTTAATAAAAAAGGGACTAAGGCTGGCAGGTGGTGTGGTGGTTAAGGTGTTAGACTCACATGTGGTCACGGTTCAAGTCCCAGACCAAGTGGCTTGCTTTCTCATTTCACCTTTCTCTCTGTCTGTGTCTCTCAGTGATCAAATTGAAAAATCAATAATAACAAATAGTATTAGATAAATAATTCTTTTAAAAAGGTAACTAAATGAATTTAAAGATGTTATTTAGATTAAAATTCTCAATTTATTATGTTGAACATAGCTGTTCTTTGAAGGTTTTAGCCAGCCGTAAATTGATTTTGGAGCTAGATATTAGAATCTTTGTCTCTGCTGCTTTAAGAATTTTCGCAGATTCAACACTGTTTATCATCAATTCTCCATGATCAAGAAGCCACAAAGCAATCATTGAAGTGATATATTTATTAAGCACAGAATTTGTCTTAAGTGGCAGGCATTCTTCTATTTACTTTATAATTGATAATGTACTGAAAACTCATAACAACTCTGTGAAGTAAGCACTACTATAATCTCTATTTTACAGACAAGAAAATCGAGATGAGTAGTTGGCTTAAGGTAACCCAAGTAACTAGAAGAGCAGATATTCAAATTAAAGCAGTCCAGTTTATATGTTTACCTGCTATCCCATATAATCTCAGACTCAGCAAGAAAGGATCCCCCTTCTTCAGCCACTATGTTAAACCAGAAATGTAATCCACTGATTTTGGTGGTTATAAAAATCCTTTGCATTTCCCAGCAGCTTTACAATCGTCATCTGACCACTTAGAAAGAAAAGCAGAGAGAGACTACTCAAACTATCAAGATGAAGCCTTCAGCACTTGGCAAATATTTCCAGGGCCAAAGTTTATGAGATTAAATTCATGAGAAGTATTAGTATACCAGTTCAGTATAGCATACATTTTTTTGTCTAGTGTCACAAGTATCATAGCACTGTACTAGCAACAAAAACAATGTGGTTACGTACACATCAGTCAGTTAGGAAGGCCCAGTTGATTGGAATGAGTCTTCATTCAGGGGAGGTAAATTTTAAACTAGTTGAAATATATAACATTTCTTTTTCCAGGTTAAAGGGTAGGGTAGCTGGAGGGGGGAAGATGCAGTAATTTAAATCACATTTCTATTGGCTATTTCTTCTTGATGTATTTGTGAAACTAAAGAAACTTAAGGAATGAATTTCTTCCCATGCAGTCTTTCTGCTGGCTTCATTTATATGCTCGAGGGAAAACCCTCTGCTACTACCTTTTCTACTTACATAAATAGAAACTAGCCACCAAACAAATCTGCCTTCATGGTGCCAGAAAGACTAGAATTTTTTTTTAATTATCCTAACTTTTCTTTAAAAAAAAAAAAAAGATTTACATAGAAGTTTAGAGCTTAGAACTTTCTTACACATTCTCCCCTTCCTTTGAGGATAAATAAGGATCATTGTAGCGTCTTACATTCTGTTTTTCAGCCCAGATGCTCTGCTTTATAAAGCAATCCAGAGCAAGTGTCTCATTACTTGAAGTGACTACATTTCCCAACGATGACAGAAATTGAAAAAAGAAAAAGAAAATTTCCCACAGGATAATCTCACACTCAGAGCACTAGGCTGAATGTTCCTTCAGTACATGGAGATTTTAAAAGCTACCCCTGTGGGCACAAAGGAGCACAAGAACAGGGAAGAGGAGAGGTAGTACCACATAGTGGTTAGCGCTGAATCTCTAGCATCAGAGTGGGTTGATTAAAATATTCCTCTCTTACTAGTCATGTGACTCTTCTCAAGTTACTTACTCCCAATAACCCTTCATCTGATCATCTATAAAATGGAGATGACAAAGTACCATTAATAAATAACATAACACCCCTTTGGAGCCAGGCTGTTGGTTAGGTGTATGTCATCTCTCAAGTCCTCTCCCTTCCAATGCAGTGTCCCATCTTCCTTGGAGTTTATCCTCATTAAGCGTCACTGATTTGTTACAGGCAAGGAAATCAGAGAGGCGCAGAAGCTTAGTACCTCCATTCATTTCCTTGAGGTATGGGCTTCATTGAATGACTACCATAGAACACTATCACAACATAAAAACTGATTAAACTATGCAGTGTTTCATTAGCTCTTTCTCATTCTATTGGATAAAATGTTTCTGCACATCTCATGTTATTATTTATCCTAAACTATACTTACTCTCTGGAAATGAGTCAGGAGGAAAATGGGAAAAAAACAAGACTTCTTATCATGTTTTGGGGAGCCTACTTTTATATTTAGGAAAGAGAGGAGACTATAGTTTCCTTTCCCTTCCCCTCACAATGGCACAGACAACTGAACTCAGGCACAAAAACACATGTGGGGTTAAACAAATAGGGACTATTTGGGTTGGGTCAGGTTAAAGGAGATAAACAGCTTGGGAAAATGAATTTGAAAAGACATTTGAGGAAATTTATTTTAATAAATTTATTTAATAAACAGAACAAGATTTTTCTTCCCTTCTGATTAGCCACAACCTTTAAGTATAGACCGAACCAATGAATAAGGTTGCGAAGCTGAAATGTAGATGGTAGCGTTAACGTAAGTGGAAGACAAAATGTGATCATTTGAGAAGGCAGTAAAGGGGTGATTGACATGTGAATTCATGAGTGAGCAGACCAGGTGTGATGCAACTCCAACACGTGCCAACCATCTCCTGCATTTAAGCATGTTAAAGCACCTCTCTGAAGTTGTTTTCTCATCTGCAAACTAAGGATAACAACTGTATCACACGGTTAAAATAAACAAAATATTGCCTGTAAAATGCAAGTAATAGCAAGCAATAAAAATTCTCTTTCTTCACTTTTCTCATGGCCATGTTAAGCCATGTCACCATCAACTTCATCTCTACTATTACAATCTATTTCTAACTAGTTCTCTTGTTTCTACACATGTTTTATTCTTTTTCCCCCCCTTTTTATTTATTTATTCCTTTCTTGAAAGAAGAGAAGAGAGAGGGAGACAGTCAAGTACCTTTGTCAGGGTCTTCACCTCACAAAACTCCCCACAGCCTTGCAGCCAGCCAGGTTGACAGGCACACCCAGCCTGCTCAGGTAGACCCAGATCAAGGACCCAGAGACTTTTCCCATGACTTCCAGCAGCATGCAGCTGTGCCTCTTCCCTACTGCCTGCACCACTGCTGCTGGCCTATCTACCAGTTTCTTTTACTCTCTTTCTTTTTTTTTTTTTTTTTGGAGAGGTTTCTTTTGCTATAGGGCGCGTGCGCTCGCCAGACAGACAGAGAGAGACAGAGAGACAGAAAGCGAGAAATCACCCCCCAGGGGGGATGGTCACGCCGCAATCCCTTCTCCTCCATTCTCCTCTCGGGATCTTGGGCACGCACGCACACGCACCCGGCGTGAGTTTAAGCCACCGGGTCCAGGACACGAACCGCAGTCGACTACGTGGGAGTCCAACAACATAGCCATTACGCTAACTGCTGGTTCCCCTCTCTTTCTTTTTTTGAAATTTGCTATAGGGTGTGTGCACCAGAGACAGAGAGAGAGAGAGGAAGTAAAAAGCACCTCTCGAGTGCTTTCCTGGGTGTTTCTCCTCCATACTCCTTTCAGAATTTTGGGCAAACAGGCATATGTACCCAGAATGTTTTTTTAATCTGTTGAGTCCAAGACTTGAACTTCGTAGTTGGTCATGTGGGATCGAGCTGCCTTAACCATCATGCCACTAGCTGGCCCCAGTGTATTTTTCTTAAGACCATTCTACACAAAATGATCAACATGATCGTTATCTTTTCTTTTTCTTTTTTCTTTTCTTTTTTTTTTTAATGTTTTTTGACATTGAGCATCTGCACTTGCTAGAGAGAGCCAGAAAGGGGGAACGTGAGACATCACCACCTACAGAGGATGGCCATGTGGGAGGATGGCCACGTGGCGGACCCTTCTCTTCCTTTTTCCCTGACGATCCTGGGCACACATGCACACTCACCCAGCATGATTTCCAAGCTGTTGTGTCTGACCCAAACTGTGGTAAGCCATGTGAGAGTCCAGCACCTTAACCACCACACCACCTGCTGGCAGCTCAACATGCATTTTCACTGTTCCCAAAATAAAATGGAAAGTTCTTACACCCATCTGTATGATACCTTTTTTTCTTTTTTTCTGGTGGAAAACCAAAGGTGATTACTTCCTTAGAGTCTACAAACTAGCAGCTGGTCCCACTGTCTAGAATTTTCCTAACCCAGAACTGGTTGCTCTGGGTTACAAACCTTTCAGTAAAAATAAATCCCAAACCAGCAGGTGACATGATTGTTAAGGCACTAAATCTCACATGACCACCTCCCCCAGTAGCTTGAAAAACATGCCAGATGTATGTGTATGCATGCTCAAAATCCTAAAGGAGAATGGAGGAGAAGGGATTGTGACATGGCTCCTGGAAGGTAATTTCTCATGGTCCCTCTCTATCTGTCTCTCTATCTCTATCCATCTCTCTCTGGTGAGAGCATGTGCCCTATGGGGGGGAATCCCTCCTCACCCTTCCTTTACATCTTTACGGGATCCCGTTTTATTTGTATCATAGCCACACATTATGACCTTAATTACTTAGCGGCTAAATCATATTCTTCATACTTGGGATTGTGTCTCTCAAATTTTCTGCTTCTATAGACCCTTTCTAATTTGTGTACAAATAGTTATTTTTCCCATTCTTTGAAGAAAAAAAATGTGTTTCTTGATTTTACTTACAGCTTCGGCTATCACTTCTTTTCCCTTTATAACCTATATGTGAAAGAATACTGTTCAATGTATTCTGTCTAATGAAAGAACTCCAGGAAATATAATGAGAGTGTAAACTGGGCTTACTCCCAATATGAACTGCACCTTAAAAGCTAGTAGACTTACATATTTTTCCTGACACCCTTTCCTTACTCCATTTTAGTTCACTGCCATGCTTGAACTAGACAGGTAGAGGAGAAATATATATTCTCTGTTCCCTATGATACATTATAATTGTCAACTTGTACTTTTTTAGGGATGGACAATGAATAGATTACTCTTCAAAGTGACTCCACTGTGAAGAAGTATTTTAAGACTCTCTAAATATATTCATGACAAGTGAATCCTCTTAGATATTAAGTACCCTCGCACTACGCTGCCAGACAGGAACCTCCATTTTAAAGTATTTAACAGGGAATCGAATATCACAAAACAAATAGAGTATCACTTTCATGGATTAGACAGTTATAATGCATACTCAGGTAAACTTGATTTACTACCTCGAGGCTCATGCCTGAAAGCTTTTAAAGGAGACTCATATATTAAAAAAAAAAAAAAAAATCAAAATGCTCAGAACTAGGATATCTAACTGATGTTCTCCTGAACACAGAGCCAAGTTACACAATTAGAAATATATGACTACGAACACACCACTTCCCAGACTGAACAGGTACCTCTCATACTTAATCCACTTGTCTCCTTTCTCACTACATAAAAACTGAATCTGATTTTGAGGTCCTACATGAATTATTATTTGTCATATTAAGGTATAGTTCTTTTCTCATTTACAATGTTTAAAAATTCTAGACATTATTCTACAATGTGCTTTTCAAATTATAAAGAAATCAGAATGAAGCTTATCTTTGAAAAAAACTACAAATATATTTTCAAATATCTTTCTAAATTTAGAAAATATATTTTAATGTTTTCAACTTTTATAATAAATAGAGACATAATGGGGGAATGGCGGGTTTTTTTAGACCAAATAAAATTTGCACAAAAAGTTCATTCATTTCCTTGCTGTGCAGCCTGGCATTGGGATTGGTGATTTTGACGGGAGTTGCACTTCCCAAGATGGTGTTGTCCTTCTTGGAAGAAACATTATGAGCGATCTTAGCATAGTAAGACTTATTATGCATGAGCAGCATTTCCAACCCCTTGACTTTGTGGACCAGAAACTTCCTGAAGCTGCTGGGCAGCTGCACTTGCTGGAGAGAGCCAGAAAGGGGGAAAGTGAGAAATTATCCCCTACAGAAGATGGCCATGTGGGAGGATGGCCATGTGGTGGACCCTTCTCTTCCTTTTACCCCTGGCAATCCTAGGCACACATGCACACTCACCCAGCATGATTTTCAAGCTATTGTGTCTGACCGAAACTGTGGTAAGCCATGTGAGAGTCCAACACCTTAACTACCACACCATCTGCTGGAAGCTCAACATGACTTTTTTTTCTTTTTGAGTGAGATTTTCGCTATAAGGCACGTGTGCTCGCCAGACAGACAGAGAGACAGAGAGACAGAAAGCAAGAAATCACCCCCCAGGGGGGATGGTCACACCTCAATCCCTTTTCCTCCATTCTCCTCTCGGGATCTTGGGCACACACGCACATGTGCCCGGCGTGAGTTTTAAGCCACCGGGTCCAGGACGCAAACCACGGTCGACTACGTGGGAGTCCAGCGACATAGCCATTATGCTCACTGCTGGTTCCCTCAACATGACTTTTTAAAACCACCCAATGCATTTTCACTGTTACCAGAATAAAATGGAAAGTGTTCTTGTTGCTCCCATAACCAAGTTGGGCATCAGATTTGGCCCCTGAGTCTCCTCTGCATCCTGTAGTCAACACTTATGGATTTATGCCAGTTATGCTTAATTTGGACAAACAGGTCTGACTGGTGCCAGAAGGAATTCTTGTTCTTCTTATTGATGATGTTAGACCTCATGGGAAGTATGATGGCAGCCAGGTGGATGCCACCTCCACAGGTAACAATAAGGGAAGAGGAAATGTAAAATTTTTATATGTAGTAAAAACATGCACTAGTCACATATAATCCTTTTCCATTCTTGACCCATGCATTCTTAAATGTTTAGGACTTATATCCTTTCCATACCCACCATTAAATTTTAGCTAATGCTGTTTTGGAAATAAGTTGGAAATATATTTTATATTAACAAATAATAAACACATCAACCATCTCTAAAACCAAGAATTAAGTATAAATACTTTTTAGACATAGACATTTAAGTATATATACTTTTTAAAAATAAACAAAGATATTGTATGTTTAAATAATTGACCCAGGTTAAACACATCAAATAAATTTTAAATATTAGAATAAACAAATTTAAGCATGAGATAATTATATTGCTTTTTTTATTTCTTTAAGTTTTCATCAATATACTTAGTCTCCACTAGCAAAAGTAAGGCAAGGTACTCTGATATCTCTGTCTCGTTAATTAGTGCCTGGGATAGATTATTTTCGTAATAATAAGTAACTATCAAAATATTAATTTTAATTGATATATTTATAGCATAAAATATTTTTTTCTTCTTTTAACATTCCTCTTACCAACGTGTGCAAATCCCTTCAGACAATGCATAAAAGTAAATAAATTCAAGTTTGCCCTTTATGGCAAAATTCACATTTCCTTTTATAAATATATAAAAACCTTTTTTCCTAAATTATATTTTCTGTTCATTCTCTTTACAGGGAAATGACTATTTCTGTAATATCCACTTTAACTAAATAATCACATAGACTTAAATAAATTGATAGGTTCCTTAAAGTTATATTGAATATCTATTTAGAAATGCCATCCTGATATAAAACAGAAAACCCAGAGTGGAAACTGTCAAAGCACAGTAAAATGCTAGAGCCCCTTAAATCAGAATGAGTAACAGGAATGACCAAGATAGGTTCTGAAATTGGGATGTCTATGCAGGAACTAGAATCGGAAGGCAGATCAAAGGAAATATGTCTGCTAGTATTTCTGAGGACCACAGTTATTTTTAACAAAAGCAATCTATCCAAGGCCTTCATTAATGAGACAGAGATATCAGAGTACCAAAAAGAACAAATTTTGAGAGAATTTCAACTGTACCTTCTTCTCATGTAATGAATGGTGACAACAGTATTGTAGAAAGGTTCTAGAAATCTATCATTGCACCTACAAAAAAAATTACATAAAGTAATCTACTATTTGAGGGGCTAGACAGTGAAGCAGTGGTGGAATACAGTGCTCTGAAAGGTTGATGCCCATGAGAGGGTTTGAGTTCCCATCTGGAGAGTTCTTTAAATGCACCAGACATGTACATGCCCATGGTCCAGGATGATGCAGGGAGTGGATCGTGGCATTAAGACCCTGTTGGGGGTCTTGTCTCTCTCTCAAAAAATAAATGGATGGGCTTTTGAAAAATCTACTATGTGAAATTTTGACATAAATTGAATAATAATGCCAATTGATTGATAGATTTTTTTTTTTACTAATAGATCATTAATAAAGCCTGTGCTATGCAGTGTACGAAGGGGGTAAAGAAGTATTATACACAGTTTCTTTTTTTGGAGAGGTTTTCACTAAAGGGTGCATGCACTTGCCAGACAGAGAGAGACATAGAGACAGAAAGCGAGAAATCATCCCCCAGGGGTGATGGCCACACCGCAATCCCTTCTCCTCCGTTCTCCTCTCGGGATCTTGGGCATGCACACACACGCGCCCGGCGTGAGTTTTAAGCCACCGGGTCTGGGACGCGAAGCGCAGTCAACTACGTGGGAGTCCAGCGCCATAGCCATTACGCTAACTGCTGGTTCCCCAGTTTCTTTTTTTTTAAGTTTTGTCACACAGTATGTATGTTTGCTGGAGAGACAGAGAGATATAGAGAGAGGGAAAGTGAGAAATCAGCCCCCAGTGGGGTTGGCCATGTTGCAATACCTCCTCCACTCTGCTCTCAGGATGTTGGGTACTCTCATACATGTGCTCAGCCTGGTTTTCAAGCCAAGAAGTCCAGAACTCCAATTGCAGTCAGCCATGTGGAAGTCCAGCACCCCAACCATTATGCCATCTGGCTCATATTATACCAGTTTCTGTCCATAAAAATCTTGGACTTTTTTTGAAGATGTACTACACATACTCAGAAAAATGTCACAAGCAACAACTTCTTTGGAATAATGTTGAATATTTAAGAGCCAACATTATTAATGAATCTTAAGTTTCTTCGTATTTTTAATCTTCAAGTACAAGAATATATGTGTTCCACATGGAATTTTGTTTCAAAAATTTATTCAAGCCTTGAATCATTCGAAGTTTCTCTTTCACCTTCTCAGAACCAGTCATCAAATTTTCTCAGAACCAGTCATCTAATTCCCACCAAAATTTTCTGTATTTAGACCCATCCTTGATTCTTCACCTTCGTCACTACTGTTCTGGGTCAGGTTCTCTATTTCATCAATAACCACTAAAACATGACTGCTCATTTACTAAACAAGAATTTTCTGGGTGATTATGACAGCAGTGGATGAGACAAGGTTTTCCCCCCTTATTTCTCCCCCAGAAGAGCATAATACTAGACCAAGAGTCATCAGTTTAACATGCAAATATGATAATGTCTTAACCCTACTGAAAAACATAGAATTTCTCCATTATTTACAATGCTAATTTCAACTTCCATGGCTATACGGCTCTCTTTAACATAACCAGTCTGTCTAACTTCATAGTTTCAACTTCCTAGTCTTCTCCAGTAATTTCCTGCTTGACACTCTAAGTAAAGTCCAAACTCTTTGTGCTCCTGCTAACATTCAGAAATTCTTTCCTTTTCCTTATCTTCTTTCTACTAAAAGATACTTACTGATTATTTTTATAGACAGTGAAGACCTACCTCCTCCAAAAGTCTTGTTTAAATTCCTAAAAGATCCTGTTCTGTGCTCCCAGGCATTCAGAATTTTCCGTTCCTTTCTTATAATTTGTCTAGACATTTATATAATCTTGTAATTTATTGACATATGTATATATTACTATAAAATTCTCAAGAACAAGGGAAACAGCAGTTAGCGTAATGGCTATGTTGCTGGACTCCCACGTAGTCGACCGTGGTTTGCGTCCCGGACCCGGTGGCTTAGAACTCACACCGGGCGCGTGTGCGTGCGTGCCCAAGATCCCGAGAGGAGAATGGAGGAGAAGGGATTGTGGCATGACCATCCCCCGGGGGGTGATTTCTCGCTTTCTGTCTCTCTGTCTCTCTCTGTCTGTCTGGCGAGCGCACGCGCCCTATAGCAAAAAAAAACTCTCA
>NW_006159731.1:6422976-6451778 GCF_000334495.1 Tupaia belangeri chinensis
AAGAAAAAAAAAACTCCAAAAAAAAAAAAAAAAAAAAAAAAAGAACAAGAAGTGTGTCCTGTCTATACGGCATCCCTACCCCTCAACACCTAGAAGAAATTCAGATTTATTTAATTCAATTGAACCGTGTGATATATTCTCCCCTGAAGACAGACTGCATGGTTTGGCCAACTTGATTTGGTTGTTTTAGATTATCACATATATCTTATATCTATATTGAATATAACACAAGACAAGATAATGTGAGAGCTAATCTTTTTACTTGTGAATTTCAGTACAACCAACATAAATGTAATTCATTTCTGTAATCCTTGGACTGTAGTGTTCATACATTTATATTTTCTAGCTGGAGACTGCGAACCTCTACAATATCTGTGACATACTTTGGCATAATTCTGAGGAATACGAGACAATCATAATGAAAAGTATAGGACTAGAAAATCCACCTGAATTCCCTCCCCATAAATTAATAAAAGCTCTTTATGATCTAGACCAATACAGATCCCTCTATAGCCACGACACTCTCTCCAATTATTGGTACATCAAACTACTGTGTGCTTCCTAAGTCATCTTCACTCACTCCTCATTCCCACCACCACCTCCATCTCTACTGCCTGGTGTGTCTCTGATACTCACCCTTTTACTTGACTTTCTGCTTGGTAAACCTCTTGTTATTTTTCAGGTCACAGCTCAGTTATTCCTTTCAGTCCAACCTTCTTTGATCCACTATGCAAAATTATGCCATCTTTAAATTCTTGTACCATGTACATGTTTCTGCTACTGCATGATTCCATGGTATCTTTGCTATCGGTTACATTTCCAGTTTTTCACATACATATTTTTGGCACAAATATCCAATGTAAAGCTAATTTTCATAAATGATTTTTGACTAAGGAGTTAATAAATGCTGTATTAAATTTGATAGAACAATAAAATGTATTTGATTTTCCTCGAAAGAGAGGAGATACTTAAACATTATCATTGAACTATCTAATAAAATGTGTTCAATAAGTATGGCTGTTATTTTTACTCTAATCAATGTATCAGCATTATTAAACTTAATTTAATTTTCTGAAGATATTCTTAATAATTATGTGATTTTCTGTTTTTATTTGGTATGAAGTTAAAGGTGAAAGTGTCTGAAAAGGCACTGTCAGAGTTGCAATTAAATATGTGAGCAGTGTGTTTATTACAAGTAAATTCTAATATATTTTTTCAGCAGTATAATAAGAAAAGTTTATTTCATATCAGACTATAAGTTGTTGAGGATTAGAAATTGACTGTAAATGGAAAAGAAAAAAATATGAGTTAAATATAACTATGATATTCCCTAATTTGAGCACCATAGTAATTGTTTTTATTACAGTATAATCTCTTGCACTTAGTTATCACAGAAGAAAAATAAATTTTATGTAGCAACTTACTCCTCTGGAAATGGAAGAAGAATAAAAAATGGTAAATTGTTAAAATCTGATCATTATTTATAAAACATTTAGTTAACAATACAATAATTGTTTCTAGTATAAATGGAATACATAAAAAATTTTGCTAAATAATTTTAAATTTTATATATCAAGAAATACATATTAAAAGTTGGCACGTATCACAGAGCAAGGTTTTCTTTGTTCATTTAAAAATCCTTAAATATGCATCTTACTATAAAGGGTAATACTGGTGAAATTTTTATGGGAATTGCTGAAAGATTATTTCTCAAGAGAAAATCATTTAGACTCAAAAGAAACCAAAAAGGACACAGAAGCTGTCAAAGACATTAATCAATTTTTAAAAAACATTCACAAGATTCTGAAATAGCGATCTGGTTTATTCCACTGTCTGGTAGATTTGTAGGACCAAATTCACACTCTCCTCATACAACTCCCATCTAAGCCAAGAGGAGGACAGAGGTTGATATATGCGTCTGACATTCACCTCAGATGCCATTTAATAAAAGCAAAGTCGTCCTGTCCTAACTGGGTCACAATTAGTCTGGCTCCTTAAAGTCCACAAAACCAGCCTTTTCTGGCTGCAATAAAATTAATTTTAAAATAAAATTTATTTGATCAGAGTTGCTTGCAGTTTAGACAGTACCAAATAGAAAATATTGGTTACAAAGGTTTGTATTTATAATTACAATTCTAATACTTAAAATAATTGAGTCATAGTAATCAAAAATACCATTCTCTCTCTCTCTCTTTCCCCCTCTTTCTCTGGAAGTTGGAATGCATGCTAGACTAACAGAATCAAGGGGTTAATGTGACTCAAGAGAGGACTAGATCTAAATGAAATCCAGTTAATATCTAATGTATTTTCAAAAGTTTTCTTTGAAGGAAATTATAGAATTCTATTTGCTACTTCATATCACAGCAACATGTGCACGTGGAAGACTTACATCATAGCTTAAAAATTAGTACATATTAATGTTTGAAAGGAAAGTGAAAAAGAACTAATTCATTTTCACTTGTCCAATAGCAAAACTAAATGTCTCAGAGCTAAATAATCTCACTTAGATGAAGAGTGTAATAAAAATATGGGTGAATCATAAACAGAAATTCTTAACACTGATTCTTGACAAGAATGAGCCTTACTATGGGAAATACTATGGTATTTTACCATGTGAAATACCATGGTACCACCATTCAACCCCTGTTGATCTTCCATTCCTACTTCGTATTTTTTCATAGTTCTAATTTTTCTCTAATATATTTATCCATTTATTTTCTATTTCCACTCTCTGCAATGTACTACCTATATAGGGTAGGAATTTGTCCTTGATTTATATACTATTCTAACTTAAAGCACTTATTATAAAATAGCCACACCAAAGTCATTATTGAATGGATTAATAAATCAATTAAGAAATGTGTATTATCTTACATGAATTAGGTCATGTGACAAGTGCACATTCAAAATATGAAAATCCATTCTATCTTCTATTTCTAGCTTAAATATAGTTGAATGATTTATTAAATTTGAGAAAGAATATGTGATACCTTAAGTTAACTGAACACAGAGATAGAGAATATATGTATAGTCTTTTTGCAGATGTGTATTATTATTTTAGTTCTTCAGTAAGCAAGTGCCAGGACAAGGCTGTTATAAAGCCTGCACTGAGCCTGCAATTTGGAGCAGTCATAGAGCCAGAAATGATGGATTTTGGCCTCTGCACATCATGTTGGGTGCTCTGTATAATTGTCCTTCTGGTGACATGAATTACCTTCTATTTTTGTTATTTATTTTGATTGCTAACCAGCCTGATATTTACTCTCATTTTGGCTAATAAAAGGTACTTCAAAATTGCTTATTGAATTTCATTTTATTTTTCCTGGAATAAAATATTTCCGTGGAAGCCAAACCAGAGCATTAACATGAGTATAGCCTGATGGAAGACTTACTTTATAGTTTTCTTTTAAGCAGGAGAGATTCCATATTTACAGAGCATCATTAGTAAATATGGCATGTTGAATGGCACTAACCAATCCAGGAGGACAGAAATGGATTATGTTAGTGAAAACAGCAAACTGGTAGGTTTAGTGGCCTTTTGACAGGGCTGCCAAAGGAAGCGTCTGGCCACTTACAGCAGAATGTTAATAGCTCATGCCACTTCAACACCAACCGCTCTGAAGTGAGAGGCCACTAATCTCTGTTTGTAATATCCACATTTGAAGAAAAAAAATAAGTATTTGTTCTTAAGCATGGGATAAGCATTAACTGTCTAAAAATTCCGGGAATGTTTTACATGTCTGAAAGTCAGAGAAGAAAGAACACAGCAATGAACAAGGATTTGGTTGGTTGTTATGTATTTTTTATTATTATTATTATTCCTGAACCAAAATATATGATTAAAATGGAATGCAGTTTTCAAGAACAATCAATTCACCAGTCAGTTCTTGTTAGAGTCACTATATATGTATTGTGAATAATTTACATATAAATTGGAAAGAAATTTTAACATTATATGTAGACAAGAGTAGGTTATGAATAGGCTCTATGTTTTTATTTTTTATTCATTTATTTATTTATCAGTAAGCCAAATCATAAAAGAATCTTTGCTAGGGAGCAGATGCTTCAAATCTAAAATGGAATCTGTTCATTAGCTGTACATTATTCAAGACTATAAAAAGGAGACATTTTAACAATCCCTGGCTCAATTAGGCATCAACTACTATCCTGGCAGGAACCTGGCATGCTTCTTGTTCTCAGGAAGTTTAGATGGCGTTATTTACAATTTGTTCCTCAGGGAATGCCCTGAAAAAAGTGAAGTCTGGTTGCCATCATAACTTATGTATTAACCTCATAAATCCCTACCTGACAGTTCAATTGTACATCTTTCATTTAATGAGATCACAGTACAGTACTGCTGCAATGGCAGCCACTCACCAGTCAGTTTTCAAGAAACAAGTGAAAAAGTGTACATTGAGGAAATGATGTTACCTAAGCATGAACTTCTTTGAAAATTTGTTTCACCCAAAGGTGAGAATTGAAAAAGGCAAACACAAAAGTATAATTGCTATATTTAAAAAAAAAAAAACTAAGCTTAAT
This sequence comes from Tupaia belangeri chinensis, assembly GCF_000334495.1. Lineage (NCBI taxonomy): Eukaryota > Metazoa > Chordata > Mammalia > Scandentia > Tupaiidae > Tupaia > Tupaia belangeri. Next base: position 6,427,516 of record NW_006159731.1, read on the forward strand.
TTTTTCCAAATAATTGTTCAATATATAGATAAATTCATTTGTAACTATTACAGTGTTCCCTATAATCTTGTCCATTGTTTCACTTAAGTAGATGACTTTTTTTAATCTGTCTTTTTGTTTATTATAACAAACCTAGTGATCTGACTTGCCCTTTGAGTCATATACAATTTCTTTGTTTAGATAATGTGTGAAATTGAAGTCAAGGGGTTTTCCTATTTGACTTAAATGTAAAATAATAAAAAGGGAAATTGCCAACTGTCTTTGACAGACTGTATTTTAGAAACTGGCAATGCCTTACCATTATCAGATTTCATGGGAGAGTCATCTATAGGGTTAAATTTTAGAAACTAGTTAAATTCTTTGTATTTGTGCAGATTTTACTTATTGTTCCTTTTCCTTTCCTTTTAGTCTTACTTTAGTTCATTAGATGCAGTAATATCTCCCTTGTCTGTGACAATTTCCATTAATATCTCAAAGGCAGCTATTAAGTCTCATTACCAGAAAAGATTATAGAAGGATACTGCACACAATAACAGTGAGATAAAGACAATAGTCACATTTTCATTTGTTTCTTTGTTCTTAAGATGCAAATCAAACTTGAAGCTCCTTTTAGCCTGCTTTTCTCAGTTTATACTTTCAAAGCAATTGGAAAAGGAAAAACCTTCACAGCTAAATAAATTCTAGTATTTGGATTATTCCTTTCTCAAAATGCAACAAAGAAATGTACCTGCTGTCAGAAATTTGCCACACTTATTACTCTCAAAATCTCATTGTCAGGAAAATTCAGAAGAACTACTAGAGTTTCATCATTTACATAAGTTATTCGCAAGAATTAACTGTGGGCTATAATGAAGCTAATTAATGGTTGTTGCAGAGACACTTTATAAAGTATTCATTATTACCAACAATAGTCCATCATTCCATCAAAATACTTAAAACATGGATTCTGAGACAATTATTTAAACATATCTGTGGAAAATTATGCCTGAGTAAAACTCAGTCAACCCCCCCTATGAAATAAACTGTTCATGGCTTTTAATCTCAATAGATTCATTTAAAATAAATGTATTGTTGGCTTTTACCAGATGTTTGAAATCCAGATCCTGTATTAATATTTGTTCTATTTTAAAAAATATTAAAACCTTGATCATCATTATAAAATATCAACACCAAATGAACAAGTAGCAGAATGAGAAATGTATAAGGGTCAGGGATTTAATCCCTACTATCTAAAGATGAAACTGGATTTACCTGCTGGATTAGTTATTATCTAAAATATTTCATTTCCTTTTAAACTTCAATCTAGATGAGAAACTCAATAGGGATAAAGACACCATCATTCACCTTGTTTTTCTCTCACCCCTTAGTAAGTAAACATTAAATTTAATTACTAAAATGAAATGATGAGAAGACAATTTTTAGTAAATCGTTATACTAGATAATCAATACTAATGATAGGGATCTACAGTGGAAGCTGGTTTACCTATGAAATTAAATAAATGCCTATGAGTTCTATGCTGAGAACTCACAACAGGAAATGATAGTACCCTGAAGCACTTCAGTCTCTACTTCCTTCCTGCCTTTCTTCTCAGAAAAATGCTTAGTGGTCCTCCTCCTGCCTAGGCTCCCGCTTGGCTTTTCAGTCTCCATCTCTGTCTCCTTTCATCTCCTCCTCCACGTTCCTGTTTCACGTTCCCACATTGACAATAATGCCCTACCCCTCTTGGCTGTCATCTTTCAGAGTATAATTTCACTTAAGCATTGGTAGCATTTGCTGCTGTTGCATTCTAACCACACATCCTCTCATCAACATTTACTGCCGGGTCTCTGTTTTCATCATGTGTCCAAAGGTGATCATTTGTAGGTCACTGTTAGCATTCTCTTCACCAAATTGGAGAGCTCCTCTTTTACCTTCCAGGGTACGAGACAGAGGTGACTAACCTGGCTCTCTTTTTCTATGATACCAGACAGCCTTTAACATGGTGGATGTTCCTTGCCCCTGTGTAAGTTCACTTATAGTTTAGTCTTCAGAGTTTTCAGTTGCTACGATTCTTTTCTTAAAAATATATGCCACAGTCCCTGCTGACTTCAAGACATATTTTCAAACTGGCTGCTGAATACATTTATTTGAGCACATCAAAGCATTCTTTATACAACCCCTTTTGCATAAGATGTTAATGAATAGTTCAATATTATATATACTATATAGCTATAAATAAATATATGTATTCACATATGCATACACAGTATATCCATTTATATATACACACATATAGATATATATCCTATATAAATATATATTTATATTATAGAAAATTCTAATAACAGTTTTGTTGACTTTGATTTGGTAAGACCTCTGCTCATTCCCCATGCAAAGACCTAAGATAGAGTAGATAATAAATATACTATATACAATATATATGAGATAAATAGAAATAATGTATAATGCATGAGAAAAATATAAAATAAGTAATCTCTCTTTTTCTATATCTATGTTTAGATAAATAAAATAAATATCTGAGTTATATTTATCATTCATTTTTCCACTGACTTCTTATCATTCCAAAGAGGTTCTACTAAATTCATAATGTGGCTATGTATCTTCTGGATTTGGATTTGCATTTGCACTGTTCACAACATTTTTTTTCTTTTTTTTAATCTTTTATTCTTATTTTTAAGCACATATGAAAACTTAAGCTGTTAATTTAAGAAGAGACCAGTGAGATATTATAAGTAGTTCAAAGGAGAATCCAAGGTAATATACACATATAGTCAGATGAGGGGTGCTGAAATGAATATATAAAATTATATTTAAAGGGCCTATCCATAGCATTATAATCACTTGTATTCCATTGGATAAAAAAAAATGGATGAAAAACATTTGCATAATTATCATGTTTTTCCAATTAACAGTGATTTTAAAATCTATTTTATACATTTAATCACTATACATCACTTCGCTTGTAAGTTGAATTTACCCAACATGAATACACTTCACACCAGTGCAACTGAGGATACAAAACACATTATCAGCAACAGATAATAATCCATTTATGCATCCCATAAGCGTCTTGCCTCTCTATTTTCTTCCTTAATTTCTTTCCTTGCACTCTCCTCCTTCTCCCACCCTCTTTCACATTGTCTCCAGTATCTATAACCATTTTCAATGCCTCTATGTCCTCCGATCTTGTTCGCAATATTTTTAGTCATCAGTTTTATTGCAAGCATCTTTTTGAAGTACTTGCACTTGATGTAGGGGTTCATTTAGTTAGGCACGTAGCTATTTATATGTTATAGTATGTTTCGATAAACTTTATGCCAAGTAATGAGTGAGAGTGATACTCCAACCCTCCTAGTTTGTGGAAGTCCCTATCTTCCCTAATCATAACCAGCATAAGAAGTCATCACATACAGATTCACAGTGAGGGCACCAGAATCAATTAGCATATTACATAATAGAAAGGCTGAGCTATTGTTTTTTTATGTTTTAGATAAAAGTCAAATACAGCAATAAAGTCAAGAAATTCCTCCTGTATCCCAATCCATTGTCTTCTATCTCTTCCTAGATGGCCACTGATATATGTATATTGTAGTATGTCCTGACTAATGTCTCTAATTCCCACCCTTCTTTGGTCTTGTGATGATGAGATTTGGGCACCAATTTGACTAGACTAAGGAATACTGAAAACCTGATATAGCATTATTCTGGATGTGTCCATGGGTGTGTTTCCAGAAAAAAAAATTAACGTGGGAGTCTGAGTAGACTATGTGGGGAAGATTTGTGCTCAATGCAGGCAGGCACAATCCAATCAGGGGGGACTAGAGAGAACAGATATTGAGGACAGGGGGGTCTCTTTTGAGAGAGAACAAGATAGACTTCTGTCCTGAACATCAGAACTCAAGGCTTACGTGCTTTTGCACTTAGGGATTCACACTAGCTGCCACTGAAGTCTCAGGCTCTCAACCTCAGAGTATGAGCGACATCATAAGCTTCACTACCTCTGAGGACTGTGGGTTTGGACTGAGTCATGCTACCTGCCACCCAGGATCTCTAATTTTCTGTAGTCTGTTATGGGACTTCTTGACTGCCCTGATCACATTAGCCAATTGCCCCAATAAAGCCCTTCTTACATATATATACATATCCTACTGGTTCAGCCTCCCTAGAGAACCTGGACTAATACTGATTTATTCTATGAAAGTAAACATTCTTTGAAGGCAAGGATGGTGTCTTATAATTGCTGATGACAATAGCAATATTTGGCACATAAAAGTTTCTACATAAATGATCATTACAGAACAATTAAATAAGCAGTCTATCATTTTTAAAGCATAACTGTAATTATATTCACACTTCTTTAAGATTTTTCTTTTAATTTGTCACCAACCAGAGTGCCCTCTTAGCTTTTGACTCATTCTAATCCTTTTTTAAAATCTGTTTTTGGGTTCTTTTTTTATTAGTTTTTTATGCTATATGATGTGTGTGCTCACCAGAGAGAGAGAGAGAGAGAGAGAAAGTGAGAAATCACCTCCCTTCCAGGGGGAATGGCCATCCCACAGTCCCTCTTCCATTCTCCTCCTGGGATTTGGGGCACATGCACACATGCATCCAGGTGTGATTTTCAAGTTGTCACTTGGTCTGGGACACAAGCCGAGGTTGAACACGTGGGAGTCCAGTGCCGTAACCACTATACCACCTGTTGACTTCACTTTTTGTTAAATATCTGATCAAATTTCAAAAATCTAACTCCTCCTTGAGTTCCTACTAAATTTCTGTATAATTAGATCTTTAGATTTATGCTGTAAATTTATTATCTTATTCTTTATATTACAGTACTTAAAATTATGAACTGTAATGAGGAAAGCTCAATAAATCCTTACTGAACTGAAAATTTACACCATTTATATAGAATTTATCACATTTCACTAGCATTAATTTATATATACATCCTTTACTCACTACTTAACTTATACTTTCTGGAGAACAGGCTCCAGGCTATTTATATTTGGTCTATATGTTCTTCACAATCCTAGAAGAATTTCCTATATATAGATTCAAAATAAATGTGTGACTAAGTTAATTATTAGTGGAATGATTAAACAATAAATTAATGTTAAATCATGTTCCCAAATATTTAGAAAAATATAGGGATATACTAAAATGCATCTTCATTGGTTTATTGCAATACAATTAATCTCTCCAAAGACTTTGCAACAGAGAGAGTTTCTCAGTTGTAACCCCCCTACATACATCTGCCCCATGTGATCCATTTTGAAATTTCTAGGGTTGGTTACATAGCCTAGTGATTAAGGGGGCCAAATTTCATGTGGCCAACTGTGGCTTGAATCCTGGTCCCACCAGTGTGAAAAACACACTAAGCCATGCCCAAAATTCCAACAGTATGGACAAAAGGAGGAGAAGGGACTTCAGCTTGACTACACTTCACCGAAGGTGAGTGTGCTTTCTCTCCCCCTCCCATGCATCTTTTTGGCAAGTGCACATACTCTCTGGCAATTAGGAAAAAAATAGAAAACTCTACAATAACTTATCTCTGTTCACCTTTAAGTAACTTATACTAGTAACTTAAATTTACCAAGCATGAATACTGTGACATTAATCTGACTGTAGGATCCTATTTCCAAGTTACAAATTCTGGGTCATTAGAAATTTGTCATCAGTGGACCAGCAGTTGGTGTAATGGCTATGTTGCTGGACTTCTACATAGGCGACCGCAGTTCGAGTCCCGGACCCAGTAGCTTAAACTCAGGCCAGGCACGTGTGCGTGCATGCCCAAGACCTTGAAAAGAGAATGGAGAAGAAGGGATTGTGGTGTGGCCATTCCCCTGGGGGGTTATTTCTTACTTTCTGTCTCTTTGTCTCTCTCTGTCTTTCTAGAGCACACGCACCTTACAGCAAAAATCTCTCCAAAAAGAAAAGAAAGAAGAAGAAATTTGTCATCAGTCTTTTAATCCTAGACAGTACCAAGAGAAAGAGAAGCAGAAATGATACAAAATCAAGTCTAGCACCTACGTGAACCTACCAGGACAAAATTAATTTCAAAGAGCAAAAGAAGTCATTTTCAGGGCTCAAAGTTGTAAAAATTCAATAACATATTAAAAATATATATTTTATACTATAAATACAAATCATTTGTAGGTGTTGACTATCATCTTCCCTTCAATGGAAGCTGTAGTAGTTTTGAGATGCCTCCCTGAGATGCAGTGACAAGAAAATAATACAACAGTTCATCCATATGAAATAGTTCATTAATACAACATAATATGAAATGAAATGAAATGAAATTATCATTAATCTAAACCACTTTCCAAATGTCCAGTACTATTACTCATGCTAGCTATTAAAAATAGCAATATTTAATTATTTGCATGTTAGTCTTTCAGTAAACTATTCTTTATTTATTCATGGCTTTTAACCATGTATATATCAGCCTTTTGTAGGAATATTTTTATTAAAGAAAAACTTGTACAACTATATTAGTAGACATAGGTATTCATTCACATTTTTACACTATATTTGTAAGCATCTTGTTCCATTTAAATACTGTACAATTCATGTACTTGGTCTGTCAAAAGGATCTTTATTAGAAATATTCAATCTTGATCTAAAGAAAATAGCTGAGTCTTCTCAGTCATAGATATTTTTCTCATGATGATAACTAAGCCTAAATATAGCATATACTTAAATTTGAAGTTTCTGTCACAGTTGGGTAGATAAAGCACCAACAAATGAAATTAAGTTTACCTAGGATTTCTCTTATTCTGTTCTCTCTTACTCTTGCCTATTCTTATTCTCTCACCTCCTCCACCTAAATTTCTCAAATGAGCAAAAGTAAATTCTCTCTTCCTAATTTGCCTAAAACAAGGACACTGGCAAAAAGAAATAACAAGCATGAACATTGATAAGCACTTGGTTGACATTTGTGAGTGAAAAATAATGAAACACTTGTCAAATATTTAGAATTAAAACATCTTTTGCAAGACCACTTTGCACAGTAAGACTGACCTCAGCATCCTCAAAAAGAAAACCCTCAAGTAAGTAGCCCAAGACTCACCATGAATTACTTTAGAAAGAGAGAGTCAGACGAATGGTCAAAGGATTAGTGCTTTCTGTAATATGATAAGAATGTGACAGTATCAGAACTCTGTTTATTTCTTTCGCTAGAAGAAAGAGAAGAAAGATTGTATTCCATCAAGGGGAATTGTAAAGCTGTAAATTACACAGTGTCACAGCCAATGTCATTAAATACCAAGTATTTAATTAGCAGTCAATTTTACTTTCAAACTAAGATACATTTCCATAATAACTGAAAATATGGTTTTTGTTTTGTTTTCTTTTCTTTTCTTTAAATTTATTTATTTACATTCATTCACTATACATCATCACAGCAAACAAAATGAGATTTCCCATCCAGAATACACTGTATATTGACTCAATCAAGCATATCAACATACGTGTTATCGTCAACAAACAATTTTCCATTTCCTATTTCCTGTATATTTTGTTATTTTTGCCATTCTTGATTCCCTATCTCTCACCATCTGCCATGTCCCAAAGTCCTCCCACACTGTCTCTGTTATCCATGGTTGCTTTATATGCCTTTCCCTCCATTTTATTGATTTGCTAAAGAACTTAATTAATCTAAATATTTCCAATAGCAAGAGAAGCTGATATATACATATCCATGAACACAAGTCTGACCCTAAGCGTAAACCTCAGTGAGTAGAATGAACATACAACAAAGTGGCACCTAGTTGGGACTATATAGCATACTGCAGTCCTCAAATATGCCGTTTTTAAAATTTCATGAAAAATAGTTTTCATGACTTTTTTCTCTTGAATTTTTTTTAGTTAATTAATTTACATTCATCCCCTAATCATCGTCACAGCACACTAAAAATGGTTATTCATCCGGAATATACTGCATAGTGGCTTAATCATGCATGTTACCGTCAATAATTTTCCATTTCGGGAACCAGCAGTTAGCGTAATGGCTATGTCGCTGGACTCCCACGTAGTCAACCGCGGTTCGCGTACCGGACCCAGTGGCTTAAAACTCACGCCGGGCGCGTGTGCGTGCGTGCCCAAGATCCCTAGAGAAGAATGGAGGAGAAGGGATTGTGGCGTGACCATCCCCCCTGGGGGTGATTTCTTTCTTTCTGTCTCTATGTCTCTCTCTGTCTGTCTGGCGAGTGCACGTGCCCTATAGCAAAAACCTCTCCAAAAAATAATAATAATAATAATAATTTTCCATTTCTAGTTTCATATATATGTATATATATTTACCCCTATGTCTGACCCTCTACCCTTTCCCACCCTCTTCTCACACTATCTCTGGTGTCTACAGTTGTCTTCCATTCCTTTTCCCACCACATTTTATTGATCACACAATTTCTTAATTAATCTAACTACTTTCAATAGCAAGTTCAGCTGATAATTTCAAGAAAAGCAGTTTTGAATTGGTAAAGAAATTTGCTTAAAACTTAAAGCCTGGAAACATGTTAGTATTCTGTTCAAATAGTAAGTACATGAACCTATTGACAGCTCAAGACAAGACAAAAACTCTTAAAAACAGACAACAAAGCCTAGAAGAAAAGCAACAATATTTTAGTCGAAAGTCACAGAATGCTATTTCACCAGTTCAGTCTCATGTACTTAATCTATCTTCTGTTGTGGTTCAATCTTCCCGATTGAATTCTGGGATACAATATTCAACTCCAGACTTGTCCCTATAATTAAGTTGGCTATTTTCTTAGTTTTTGAACTCTTATTTCTGTGTGACTACATTTAATCGGTTATAATTGCTTGTCCCTTAACACTTTGAATATATTTTCTCATTCTTTCCTTGCTCGTATTGTTTCCAATGAGAGGTCTGCTGTTAGTCTGATGGGATATTCTTTGTAGGTAACTTGCCGTTTCTCTCTTCCCAATCTTAGTATCTTGTCTTTGTCTGTGGTTTTGTTCAATCTGGCTATAATGTGTCTTGGAGAAAATATTTTTGGGTTCATTCTATTTGGGGTCCTTTGTATTTCTTGGGACTGGATCTTTGAGTACCTCTCTAGGTTTAGAAAATTTTCTTGCAGGATTTCATGGAATAGATTATCAATGCTCTTGTGAGTCTCTTCACCTTCTGGGTATGCCAATTTTCCAGATGTTTGGACGTTTGATTGTATCTAGTATTTCTCGTATACTATTCTCAAATTTGGGGGCCATTTTCTCAGTCTTCGTGGGGGATTTTTCCAGGCCAGCAATTTCCTCTTCTACGTCTGAGATTCTATTTTCTGTATGATCTAGTCTGCTTTTAATACTTTCAAGAGAGATTTTGACTTTCTGTATTATAGTCTTTATCTCTAATAATTCCATTTGATTCTTTTGTAAAGTGTGTAATTCCTCTTTCAGATCTTGCAAGAATTTCCACACCTCCCGGCACTCGTCAGCTCCTTTCTCCTTTCTCTTCTGCAGTTCATTGTCTCTCTTCTCTTCCATCTCTGTTAGCTTTGCCATTATGAATGTCCTAAATTCTTTATCAGCCATATCCGTGATTTCCATTGAACTGTCTATGGATGAAGAGGAGCCATTCTTTTCCCTTGGGGGAGAGGTATTTTCTTGCTTTCCCATATTTCTTGTGGTCCTGTGGTGATTTCTAGTCATCTGATGGAAAAGTGTGTTTCTTCCCAAACTTGAAGTTCAATCTGAGCATCCAGGAGCATCCAGAAAACGAAACAGAGAGAGAGAAACAACAGCAATGAAAACAACCAAGAAATGGAAAAAAGGACAAAAAACAAAAAACAAAACCAAACAAAAAAAAACTAAATTTTTTTAAAAAAAAGATAAAGCAAAAATTAGAAAAACGCTCAACATTCTTGTGCGCCTCATGAAATCACTAGTTCTCAGTAGCCATGAAGGGGACTTCTGTGGCCTGTGCCCTTGCTTTTCTTGGGTTGGGAGGGGAAGAGGGGATTATTAACAAGATAAAGAGAAACAAGGGCCTGAGAGCCCAGAAACTGCTTAACTTTGAAAAATTTATAAAAGAAAAATTACCAAAGAAATGAGAAGACAGACAGAGGTAGAGAGAGACAAAGATAGATATAGAGACAAGAGGCTGCAGTCTTCCTACCACATGAGTTTGAGGGCTGGAGGCTGAATTATCAGTTGAAAATCTTCATTTCTCCTAGCCTCCTGAAATCACTAGTTCTCAGTAGCCATGAAGGGGTCTTCTGTCGAAAATATAGTTTTTAATGAAAATGTCTCTACTAAGACATTATGGGTATGATTTGACAGTGAAAAAAAATGGAAGTATCAACAAAATAAAGTGATTTATATTGATATTGTATTTCTTTCCAATGTATCACATTAAACCTAAAAATAATCAAATAATCAAAATCTAAGATATTTCTGACTCTGAGAACTCTTTCCTGAAATCTTACAGAAGGTAGAAGAAAGTATCATCCAACAACTGTATATGAGAGCATGTACCCACTTGTATTCATGTCTCCAATCTCTCCCCTGACATCATGCAGTTGGGTTGCTTAGGTTCATTTAAGTTGAGGAGATCAATTGTCTTGGAACTGTTTCTCTTGGAACTGTTGGAATCAGCTCCACCACTTGCTTGCCAAAATAATTTAATCTCTTTAATCTTTTGCTTTTGCTAAAGTAAATTCATATCATCAATCTACAACCTTGCGGCCCTTGAACAAGACACTTCTGAGACATGTGGAAAACCGTGTAAAAATCACATAACAAACTGGAGACAGCTTCCAGTAGAGGAAAGAATATAGGTTTTAAATTGGACAACCCTGCATTTGAATCCAGATTTGACCACTGACTAGTTTTGGAGCCATGAGACTAGATCTCATATTTGACTTTTTTTGCTGGAAAATATTCCTGATATGTCAACAATGTATATGTAAAATCTGACAACTTGAAATTATTCAGAGAAACCTCTTGTCTCTATTGTTTTTGTGATAATTCACATGTACAGAAGAGAATATATAAATGTTTGAGAGTCTGAAATCTAACTAGAGATGAAAACCTGTTTAACTGCCATCTCGTATAGATATACATCTTTATGATTGCTTTAAAAAAATCTCAGTACTCCTCATTCTCTCAATAAGTGTTCGTCAATGTTACCAACATGTTCTACAGAGGAAAATATAAACGCAAAATCTCTGACTTGTAGCATTTTCTTATATTCATGGCAGAAATACTCTCACGATGTGAAATTTCCAGTTACTCATGATTATTAACCTGTTGCTGGCAATTTAACAACCAGTTCTTGCATGCTGTAAGAGTCCAGCTCTCTCTCAGTTGCAGGGATCGCAGCTCCTTCCATCTCTCTAGAGTTACCAGGCTCCTGACATTGGTGATTATCATGTCCTTCTCTTTTTAGTTTTGCAGAACACACACACACACGTGTGTGCATGCACACACACGTGTACATGTGTATTTATATAATATGTATGCTATGTATAGTCTCAATGCTTATATCCCCTCAAAATTCATAGGATTACAACCTAACCCTCAAGGTAATGGTAGGATTCGGTCAAGGAACAGACACCTCATGATCAGGATTAATGACCTTATAAAAGAAGCTTGGGACTGGATAGTAGCACAATGGTACAGTGTGACATCATGACCCTGACCCACAGCAGAAGGTTTTGTGTTCACATCTAGAGAGCTCACTAAATATTCTGGGCAGGTACATGCCCAGAATCCTGGGCTGGTTGAAGCTAGGCGTGCATTATGGTGTCTCCTGGTGCACATCGACGTGAGTTTCTCTAGGGTAAAATGAGTAGTAAAAGTACTAAATATTACCAAGCTGTTAGTCATAGAAGCTTATTGATTTACACTTTGCCAATAATAGAACTTCTGTACATCACATCATCATTAATACTTGGTTTGATCAGGTATTTATTTACTATGAGAGAGGACCTATAATGGTATCTTATTGTGGTTTATCCAAGATTTTTTTGGAGATTCTCTTTCTTTCTCTCTCTCATGGGAGAAGTAAATAAAGCTTTAAAAAGAAAAAACAAAAAACAAACAAACAAACAAACAAAAAACACAGAGGCCCAAAGGAGTTTATTTTTTCCTTCCACCGTAAAGACATAACGAGAAAACACTGTGAACCAGGCAATGGGCCCTTGCTCTAGACGCTGAATCTGCCATTGCCTCGATTGCAGATTTCACAGTTCCCAAAGCTGTGAGAAAAACATTTCTGTGGTTCGTAAGCTTCCCAGTCTACGTATTTTATTATATGAGGACTAAGATGTGTGTGTGTGTGAGTGTGTGTGTGTGTGTGTGTGTGTGTGTTCCTGAAAAACAGAATGTCACTTTGACTGGTTTTAAAATATATATAAATAATATCATATAATGTATTCATTTATACCTTGCTTCTTTTAAACACCGAAATGTTTGTGAAATCCACCTATTCATGTGTAGCTCTAGGACTTACATTTCATATATGCTGCAAAATATTCTTTCCTATGACTATACCACAAGTTACATATCTATTCTGGTATTTGGACATTGCAGTTTTTCTAGGTCAAGGCTATTACAAGCAATGCAATTTTGATTATTCTTGTGTTTTTCCCCCAGTGCACATCAACAAGAATTCTTCTGAGGTATATAGCAAGAAATAAAGTTACTAAATATTACCAAACTATTATCCAAACAAGCTTATTGATTTATACTCCTGCCAATAGTAGAATTTCTACACAACACATCATCGCCAATACTTGGTTTGATTAGGTATTTACTTATTTACTTACTAAGAGAGAAGACCTGTAATGATATTTTATTGTGGGTTAGCTTTTTATTTCTGTGACTGTAAATAAAGCTGAGTCTTTTAAATTTTCCTTTTTTTAATGCTGTGTCTTTTTCCCTTGTTTAAATGGAGTTTTGTACATTTTTCTAATTTTCCCAAATCCATATTTCTTTGTATATTCTGAATACATAAGGTTCTCTAGTATGTATTGTGCAAACAATATCTTCTGCCTTTAAGCTCATATTTGCAATCTCTTTGAGGTAACTTTTCATGATCAGTTCTTCTCAAACTTTTCCATTGTTTTAAGAAGTTGTTTCCTATCACAAGATGAAAAATCTATTCTCCCAAATTATTTCTTAAAATTATCTAGCTTTACTTTTTGGATTCATTTTTTAATCCATCAGTAATAAATTTTCTACTACAGTATGTGGTTACAATACAATTTCACATTTGCCCATGTAAATACTTACACGTTAGTCATTGTTGTGTACAATAATCTTATTTTAATCCTTTGCTGCTTTATATATTCAATTTTGTTTTGGTGTGTACCATTTACTTATCCCTTTAATTGTTTTACTTCATACCATATTTGGATTCGTGCTTCTTATCGCTGAAATATGCCCCTGAGAATTTCCTTCCTTTTGATACATCGCAGGACTGATTTTTATTTGCTCTCGTTCTTGAAAGGTAGCTTTTACTCCCTGTGGAATCTGAGGTTGGTGTTTATTTTTAATTTACAGTGGTGGAGAAATCAGTGGTCTATCTAACTTTGCTTCTTTGAAGTCAGTCTATCTTCTCTGACTGCTTTCAACATCTCTTTGTCTTTCATATTCTACAATATGCCTTTGATGTACCTAGATGTGGATTGATTTTTTATATATATATTTTTTGCTTTAGATGTTGGGATTATTGAATGTATATAACATGGAATATTCTGAGTTATTATCTTTTTAGACATAATAACTGTTGCATTCTCTTTCTTCTCTGTGGAATTCTGATTAGATAAATGATAGAATGTCTTGCTCTATTCTCGTCATCTGTTAACCTCTCTTTTATATTTACCACCTTTATTTTTCTGTGCTGCATTCTAGTTGGTTTCTATAATCTATCATCCAGGACACTATGGCTTTGTCTAGTCTGGGGCTGGACAGTGGTTCAGTGATAAGACACAATGTTCTGCAAAGCTAGCCCACATGTGAAGGCTCCAGGCTCCTGTCCACAGACTTCCCTGGGTACACCTGGCCTGGCACATGCATGCCCATGATCCAGCTTAATGGAGGCTGTAAGTGTATCACACCATGATGACTCAACACGAAGTGCTGTCTCTCTGTCCCCTGCTCAGTCTCTCTCATGCAGAAAAAAACTAAATAAAGAAACAAAAAAAAAAGATCATTATTATATTTTTAATTTCAATGGTCTCATTCTTAAAACTCCCAACATTCGGTGAACTATAGCTCAATGACTTACAAATTCCTGTTCAATTAATGTATTGTCTAGCTTTTATTAAAATTTTTAATAATAAATAAGCATATTTATAATCTGGTAATTTCCATATCTGGAATCCTACAGATCTGCTTATAGTGTTCTATTTGATATGATTTTAAAACGTTTTTTAACTTTGAGCTGCTTGGTTGCTTTACAGTTATTTGTTTGGCCTGGGATAAAGATGTTTTTCTTCTAGAAGAGACTTGAGTTTGATCATGCCACGTTCTTGGAGACACTTCCAGCCACAGATCCTTTTAAACATACGAGCTGTGATATTTTTGCGCCATGTGGGTGACAGAAGTTTCCATTGAGCATTCATGAGAGGACTTGCCGGCCATTACAACATCTTGTGCATTTTTCCTTTCCTCCTGCTCTGCTCATGATTCAATCCAAATCCCTGCAAAGTGGGGTAGGAAAAGAGAGTTTACCTCTCCTTCACACATAGAAGGTGGAGTTTTCGAGTTCTGTCTGAAACAGGAGACCCAAGATCTCACCTTGGGTGACCCAGGTTTTTGGCTTTTGTATTCCTCTCCCCACAAGGTCTTGGGAAATGGATCCCAGTTTCTCCTGGTTCCACAACTAACCTCAGGACAGAAAAAGATGCCGAGTATTTTTTATTCTTCTGAATTCTGTTCTCTATGTGGATTGCTTACCGTTATGTTTATTTGATATTTTTTAAGTTTATTTTCTTCTTTCATGAAAGAAAAACTGAGAGAGAGGCACCCCCAACAGCATATCTTCACATGAAATCCTCCCATGCTTCAGCCAGCCCAACCTGCAGGTACGCAGGTGACAAATTGACTCCGCATAAATTTAAAATCACCTGCACAACAAGTTCTTAAGAAAAGAAAGAGGACGTCATTATTTCTTCTTTTTAATGGTTTATTGTGCAGACATTTTAATATTGATATGTAAATACACACACACACACACGTATCCATGTATGTTTATGTACAGTGCATACACACACAGATGTGTAAGAAAAGTGTTTAGAAATTGAAAAGGCTTTAGGAATAAAGAATAGTACCTGGAATTTCACAAAAAAAGTAAGGTAGAGAAGAAAGAAGGCTGAACAAAAGGTCAAGAAGATGTAAAATAAGTATTTAGCTTTTCTCATTAAAGCAATGCAACATAAAAATTAAACAACATATGATAAGTATCAGATGGCAAAAGTTAACAAGTGAAGGAAAAGGTACTCTTCTGCCTTGTTTAAGAGGTGTACGTTTTATAAAATTTTAGAAATGAAACTTAAAATAAATATTAAACAGCTAACCACACTCCAATGTTTATCTAGCTTATGTATTTAGGAATGTATCTTACAAGTACTAGTCCCCAAGCAAAAAACTGTGTGTTAGAATATCTTTGTAGTACAATGTCTTTAGAAAAAATGGAAAACACTTAAATGTCTATCTGAGGGAAATAATTAAAGGTATTATAACAATGTTTTTAAGTAAAATAATAAAAACATAACTAAAAATCATTGACTTTATGTTCAAATGTGGAAAAACCTTAAAATAGATTGAGATATTTTGTTAAAAAAATAAAAAACAAGATTCACTATATATATATATATTTTTTTTTTTTTTAATTTCACGAGAGAGAGAGAGAAAGGGAAAGTGAGAAAGCAAGCCACCAGGTCTGGGACTTGAACCATAGTTGGCCATGTGGGAATTCAGAGCCCTTATCCACCACACCGCCTGCCAGCCCCAATACGCTATATTTTTTAAAAAGCCTCAATAAAAGAAAATATTTGAAAGGAAGCATAAAAAGCTGTTGATGATGGAAATGTCTACATCTGGTGAGAAGAAAATACCAATTCTCTAAACTCATCTGTATTTCGTGAAAATTTTTTTTACCTTAAGTATGTATTGCATTTTAATAAAAATCCTTTGGAAGAAAAACCAGAAGCAATAATCTATGCAAATGAATTATCATTGTTATAAAATAAAAACACTGAAAGAAGGAGTCTAGTTTATGGTATTTTACCTTTTTTAATATGCTGTCAGAAGTCATCATGATTTCAAATAATATCTAATAGCATGGGAAATACTGAGAGAGATGCATGAAAAAGCAGGATAAACACAAATACAAAGTGGCTTAAATAAAAAAATAAAGCAGGGATCCATAAATACACACCCTTACTGAAAAACTATCTCAAAAAATTAACAAGTTTCTCTGGGTGGCAACATGTTTATTTTTATTTCCTCCCTTATACTTTTTATTTTTCTATTTTCAAACTTTTTGTAGGGAGATATTCATTATCTCAATATCTGTAGGCAAAAAGAAAACTATTTTGAATGTCAATAATTGTGTGCAAAGACTTAGTCATACTAGACAATTCAATAAAAAAGTTACTTCTCTCCTAGAAAGCATTATTTGTCTGATTTTTACCTTCATAAAAATGTTCAAAAATAGTAGACAAGTGAAGTAATCTAACAGTAGAATTATATAGTTAGAGGTTCTAATATTCAAACAAAAGTTGATCCAAACACCTGACTTGAGGAAAACTAATGAATGGAGATTCTTTTTTTTTTTTTGCTGTTGGACCAGAAGCACCAGAAAGCTGTTCATTGTTTGAAATGAACACACAGAAGGATGCATGTGTTTGACCAAAGAAAATGAAGACTTAAGTAATAATGGTCATTGCACAGAAAAAATGGCACATTCTCTGTTTCTCTCTGTTTTCTCATTCTCTGTTTTCTCTCTGCCCTAGAAAAGAAATGATGGATTTGAAAACTAAATTATTATATTTGTTTTTTACTGCAGATGTTTGTTGTGAGCTTATTTTGATTCAGCTCTTAAAAATGCATAAGGAAAGGGACGAAAAAAAAGATTGACATAAAAGCAAAGTAGAACAAGTTAAAATGTGTGTCTGACTCACAAAACAGTCACAATGAGGGATAGCTAAATTATTCTATGATCAGTAATATGGTTCATTCTATTTGGAAACATCACAGTTCTCCTGGTTTCCTGTTTTGTAAATATGTAGTATGTCCTCTATGGAAGAAACATAGCCGTGTGCTCACCAAATGCTCTCTCTCTCTCTCTCTCTCTCTCTCTCTCTCTGCCTTGGTCAGAGAAATGTTCTAAACAAAAAAGAAACCTCTCTAGTTATTATTTTTCATCATAAGGCCTAATAAATACTCTCAGGCAACATTACATTTGTTAAGTATTATTCAACAAGTTGTCCAAAGTATTTTATATGCATGTAAAGTTTCACAAGCATTCTAGAAAGAATGCTCTCTTCTTTAGTGGTTTTTAATTACAACTAGTTACTTTCCTTGAATTTTCATAAGAAATGTAGTCACTAACAATAAACTTTGACAGTTGAATTTTTTGCATGCAGAGAAAGTCTTCCAAGCTTAATGTTTATACTCATAACCTGCTTCAGAGAAGTTCTGAGACAAGAAACATAGCCACCGGAAGAAAAAAAATAGTCTATCTTCTGCATGAAGAGGGCTGAAGAGTATTTGAGATTAGGAGTTCCCTGGGACTTCCTGAGCAAGGTGATTAAGTTTATAGAGTTTGGTTTCATTGCTTCCTTAGAAGAAAATGTCCTACGTCTAGAAAAACCTGCATCCGAATTTACATTTTGTAGATAAATATTAATGGTTTGTATTAATGTAATTTCCTTGACACCATGGGAATAACTAATATTTCTTTATGTTTCCCATAAATACATTGTAATGAATCCATAGATTCTTAACAAATAGACTGCAGAGTTGAATTATTTAATCTACATGTTGCTACTCTAAGTATTTAGAATAATCTAAAATTGCGTATATCCATTTTTATCCTATTTCATAGTCATATTTATCAACAAAGCTTCCCACTGCCTCATGTACTCAGTATGAATTTTGTAATAAAAGAATTCATGACTGTTTGTGAGATTAATTAATTTATTAATTATGAATGAATAAGAACTTTGAGATAATAGAAGACATCAATATTACTCTCCTCTCTGTGACTTGAAAAATAAGAAAAATAGGGACCAGCAGTTAGCATAATGACTATGTCACTGGACTCCCACGTAGTCGACCATGGTTTGCGTCCCGGACCCAGTGGCTTAAAACTCATGCCAGGCACTTGTGCGTACATGCCCAAGATCCCGAGAGGAGAATGGAGGAGAAAGGATTGCGGCGTGGCCATCCCCCCGGGGGGTGATTTCTCGCTTTCTATCTCTATGTCTCTCGCTGTCTGTCTGGCGAGCGCAGGCACCCTATAGCAAAAACCTCTCCAAAAATAAAATAAAATAAGAAAAATACAGTAGAGTCTAGTTATTCTACTATTTGAAAACATATATATATATATATATATATACACACACGTATACATATATACACACACACACATATATATATATATTTCTAGATAGTCATACTAAAAAAACGTATTTACTGACTATCATTTTCTTTAAGAGTAAAAGTTTGTGAATGACTCACTAGTATATATAAATTAGTTTTAGAGGACTTTTGTAATTTGTTTAGCACATAAAAAGAAATAGTCTTTATTGTATAACATTTAACTATTTAGCTAAACAACTGTTTTAAACTAACCTAAATGCCATTGTCAATAGATACGGACATATGATTCTCCAAAAGTGCTTTCTTTTAGATGAGAGAAATATATGAAATGCAAATTTTAAAATGTAAATATGAACAAAATAGAATTATGACACTTTCAACCTCAGATCATTTAAAACAATTTTGGTTGCATATATTTATCTCTTGCTCCTATTATACTTGTTACCTATGATTACCAGAAGAGTTTATTTTAAAATAATTTTATGTCTAAAACTGATTTGTTGCAATTATATGAGATAAAATATGGTACAACTCAGATATCTAATATTTAAGTTAATGTTTCATACAGTTTAGTCAAAGATAACGTAAAATCTCCATAAGTAGGCATAAAGGAAAGTAATTATTTTTAGTTGAGGAAAAAAATGTAACAAGTTAAAATAATGTTAAGTTTATTAAACAACTTAGCAATAATTATAGTTTTTGAACTTTTAAAGTTTTTCTTAGGTTTCTCTATAAAGCAAATGTAATTAAAAGCTAAGTTTAGAATTTTTGTTTTAGGGGAACAGCAGTTAGCATAATGGCTATGTCGCTGTTTTAGAATTTTAAAACATTTATATTTATAATTCTTCTGGTCAGCTCAGTAGAAAAAGAAGAGTTAAGTTTTATTAATTTAATGTCAGAGCAGATTGATCTTTACTTTCAAAAATAGCTTCTTAATCAAACAATTTTAAATTGTTATGAGTTTGAGGGTTGAGCTTACTGGTTTATGTCAGCCTATCTGACTACTTTACGTTTGGCATTCAATTCATTTCCATCTGAAGGAAAAGAAAAGGAAGTCGGTGGCATTCTGCAGCAAGGTTCAATGTTTTCCTACCTTTGCAAAGAAACCATACCAGGACCAAGATGGTCAAATGGTCACTCTGCACATTGTACTTATTTTCTCAGGTATCTCAAATATATTCACAGCTTGTAATGCTAGACTTCGAGTATCATGATAAACCAAGAATGTTTCACATATGTGTAACCAATACTTTAGAGAATATTAAGAAATCAAAGAAGCCAGTACCTTATCTAAAAATGTCCACCATTTTTCAAAGTGAACGATTAATTAGGTTATATAAGGCTCATTGTGTATAAAATATTATTCTCATATATTCCCATCAGTGGTTTAGTTTTAAGGGAAAAACAGGCAGTTCACAGTTGTATCATGAATGTTTGCGGTGTATAGAAGAGCCTTCCTACAGAAAGCACATTAAGACAGTTCTGTCTTTGACTAGTTCCTTTGAGAAGGTAGGCTGTTTTCTCAGGCCAGTGAAAGATCATGCTGATTAATGCATGCTCTATGTGATAACGGGAAACCTAGCTGGATTTCACTTTAGAATTTCAGTACAGGTGGGCCTTTGTTAATGTGACTTGCACCAACTGTTTTTAACTCTTAGAAGAAATAAAGACAAAATCAGCCCTAAAACAGCAAAAACCTCATGGGAATCTATAAACTTACTAAAACTCAAAAGTACTTGGATATGTAGAAGGAAAAAAAATATGTTTTTTTATGTGACTAGACTATGTGAAAATAAAGTAATCATTTCTCCAACATCAAGAAAAAGAAACAAAGAAAACAACTACTATTGAAAAATGATTGTTTAAAAATGAGAAAGGAGAGAGGAAAAAGAAAAAGCATTCTTTCTGAAACATATTTGTATTTTTAACAATGACAGAGTTAATAGAAATGTACGTTTTTGTTTTGGTTCCTCACAATTACAATATTTATCCTTTTGATAATATCACAAATTAGTATTTAGCCATAATTATGCTAGTTTAATACTGTGTAGCCATGAGACTAGGGTGATTTACTCATGGTCTGCACAGCCATCTACACAGCACCTAGCATGAACTTAAATCATAATTATGATTTCCAAGATGATAACTACTGAAGCCAAAAAAATAAATAAATACTCTTGGAGACTGAACTTGAACAAGCCTCTTTACAGGCTTCTGTTCTTGATTTCTAGTTCACTCCTAAGTAATAAATGGGATTAATAGCTAACATGAGAGAAGTAACTTAGTACTCAGTACCAGAAATATTAAGTGTTACATAGTAGTTTTGGACACTTTTAGAAAATTATTTAAGTCCATGGAACTGTGAATGATTCTGCAACTAAATAATACCATCTTTGCTAACTTTGCATTTATGACAAGAAGGGGAAGATTTAGTCTTAGTATCTCAAATTTTTTTAAGTTTTTTTTTAATTAACTGCAAAAATGCTTAGTATATATATATATATATAAGGGGATTTCAAGAACCCCATGAAAAATTGAAATTAATGTATTAGTTTATTTTGGTGCACACAAAAAAATTGAAATCCATGTCCTGCTTTTTCATCATATTCATATTCCATTAACTTTGTGAAGACTCCTTGTATTTTTCTTTTTCATCATAGTACCTCTTTTAGTTCATTAATCTAAATTGAACATCTAAATAAATTAACCATCACTTGATTGCCTGTTTTGGTTTTAAATCTCCCTCTTGGATATCTGCTTTTCTAAGAAATCTTTACTGGCCATCATGGCACTTTAAAGAAAGATATACAAGTTTTTGAATTTGAGCACAGAAAGTAGAATAAATGTCAGAGGACATTTGATCATTTCTGGCACTGCCAACATCTTTTCTGTAATACTTAAAATTTACTTTCATCTAACAAAATTTCTTTGCTTGGCTTATGCTTTAAAGTATCAGGAAAAAATTTTCTGGTTATGAAATAACTGGAGAAGGTTGCACATTGGTTTCCTAGTGTATTCTCAATTTAGTAAGTGCGTTACTCTGCCACCTAACAGCCTTTATTATGTTCTATTTCTCATCACAGGTGACCTACACAACAACACATGGTAACAGGAAACTGCAGGGCATGGCCTCATCTTTTCCTTCAAGAAAACTGAAAAGAACCTCAATACACAAATGACCACTTTCTATGAGGAAGTTTCCAGAGTTGAGGAAGGAGTGTTCTCTGGACCTAGCAGATGGTGGAGCACACATTGGCAAGGCTCTTCTCACTGTAATCTGAGAGCTCTGTGCAACAGGGTGTTTCTTTTCTTTGACAAAGCAGAGCACTTCAGGAATACACGCAGATACTAGGAAATGATTTGCCCCAACACACTAAATCTTTTTTTTTTTAATTCTAAAATCCTGTGTAATAATTATCCTCTAAATTCAACTTAAAGGAAGAGAAATTTTTCTGTGGCTATGGAAGTATCACATCTATACTTCATTTCTTCATTATTATTTATGATTCATTATATATTAAAGATTGAATTCATACCATACAATTTGCAGTCCAGTACATTTTTAAATGTAGTGAATTAGTAGTTATAATCTGTGTGTCCTAGAGTAATCTTCATTATTGATCAGCACAAAATCTAAAGAATTATTTTTAAATTGAAATGTTACTGGATATTTTTACTATTAATTCACAGCTACTTGAAGAGGATTGATCTTCCCATATAAATATTATTTCTTTCCTTTTTTTTTTCTTTTGAGAGAGTTTTTGCTTTAGGGCACGTGTGCTCACCAGAAAGACAGAGAAAGACAGAGAGAGACAGAGAACAGAAAGCAAGAAATCACCCCCCAGGGAGGATGGCCATGCCGCAATCCCTTCTCCTCCATTCTGCTCTCTGGATCTTGGGCACATACATACACGCACCCAGAGTGAGTTTAAGCCACTGGGGCTCAAACCGTAGTTGACTACGTGAGAGCCCAGCAACATACCATTATGTCAACTACTGGTTCCTAAAATTTATTTATTTCTATCAAGCATTTGAAACAAAATATTCAGGAATGTCACTAATATGCAGATAGATGACTGATCATCATCCTTTACTTCCCCTAAACATGTGGGTATTAAATAAGTCTTCTTGAGTTTAGCCTACAACTGTAAATGAAAAGAAAAACAAATCTCATCCTAACTAGAAGTGTTTTTTCTTAGTTAATGAAAGCAACAGGTTGGGCCGGCAGGTGGCGTGGTGGTTAGGGTTTTGGACTCCTACTTTGCTGACTGTGGTTTGAGTCCCAAACCTGGCAGCTTGCTTTCTCACTCCCTCTCTTTCTTCTATATGTCACTGTCTGGTCAAATTGAATAATAATGAATAAATAAATGAAATAAAATGAATAATTCTAAAAAAATGATTCAGGCATTCTTTTTAAGTGTATTTATTCATTCATTCATTCCATGAGTGAAAGAGACAAAGAGAGACACAGAGAGGCAGAGAGATAGCACCCCAAACAAGGTCTTGCTTCAGTCTAGCCTTATCATGAGCAGTGTGCCTCATGTACTCAGGGAAGTTTTCAGATGCAAACCCAGAACCTTCCCAGATGGGTCAGCCTCACAGAGTGTTTGGTGCTGCAATACCACTGTCTGGCCCTAAGCTAAGTATTTTTGACAGAGGTTAGCCTTTTACAATGCTCTCAGGTTCCAATGTAGCTAGGATTACAGGTGTGTGTACTGTACCTAACCTAGTTAGGTTGGTCCAGGAACCAAAACTGGGCCTCCCATGTGGCCCCAGCCTCACACAGTGGCACCCTACCACTTATGCCACTGCAATTGGGCTCAACTTACTTTTTTAACTCACAAAATAACCATTCTAAAAGATAATGAAGTCTTTTTTTTAATTTTTTTATAAATTCAATCAAACTATTTAGCTTACAAAGTGAACATTTTAATATGTGAACATTTCTCCCCAGTCCAGTTGATCAAAATATCTTCAACCGATAACAGCACACCTCCCCATCCCGTCAATGCTCTGCTTCTGTATCCTTTCTCCAAATGTCCTTCCTTCGGCTCCACTCCTCCACACACAACATATCTGGCATTCACACCCATCTCTTGTGTTTTTACAACCTTTAGTCAATCAGTTTCATAAAGTGCAGACACTTGGTATATGTTAAGTGGGGACATATAATGTCTCTCCTTCATAGCCTGGCTTGCTTCACTCAGCAGTAAATCTTCCATATTCTTCAACTTTCTGTCAAAAGCCAGGGTTTTGTTGGTTTTTATGGCTGAATAGTATTCCATAGAGTATATGTGCCACAGTTTTTCAATCCATTCATCCATACGGGGTCATTTGGGTTGGTTCCATGTCTTAGCAATCGTGAACAGTGCCACAATAAACATGGATGCGCAAGCACTTTTCCAATGAAGAATTCTTCTGTCCTTTGGGTAGATACTGAGGAGTGGGATTGCTGGATCATATGTTAGGTCTATTTGTAGATTTTTGAGGAATCTTCAAATTGTTCTCCAGAGTGACTGAACCAATTTACTTTCCCACCAGCAGTGTAAAAGAGTTCCCCTTTCCCTTACGATGAGAGATGTTGAGCATTTTTTCATATGTCTTTTGGCTATTTGTATGTCATCTTTAGAGAGTGTTTTTTTTTTTTTTCAACTCCTTCTCCCATCTTTTAATAGGGTTGATCATCTTT
>NW_006159731.1:6451861-6498146 GCF_000334495.1 Tupaia belangeri chinensis
TTGATCCACCTTGACTTGATTTTTGTCAAAGGTGAGAGGTAGGGTTTCAGATTAATCTTTCTGCAGGTGGAAATCCAGTTTTTCCAGCATCATTTGCTGAAGACATTTTCCTTTTCCCACTGAATTGACTGGTACCCCTTGTCAAAAATCAGTTGGCTATATGTTTGGGAATTTATTTCTGGGGACTTTATTCTGTTCCATTGGTCCACGTGTCTGTTTCTGTGCCAGTATCATGCTGTTTTGATTACCACAGCTCTGTAGTATATTTTTGGGTCAGGGAGTGAGATGCCGACCACTCCACTCTCTTTGTGTAGAACTGCTTTGGCAATATGGGGTCTTTTATGACTCCAGACAAATTTTGTGATTGTCTTTTCTAGATCTGTGAAGAATGTGTCTGGTACTTTGATTGGCATTGCATTAAATATGTAGATTAATTGGGGTAGAATTGCCATTTTGATTATATCATATTCCTCCAATCCAGGAACATAAGATACTTAGGAATAAATCTAAGCAAAGAATTTAAAGACCTCTACAAGGATAACTATGAGAAGCTAAAAAAAAAATTGAAAATGACACAAAAAATGAAGTCTTTTATTAGGCTAAAGCTGATTTTAAGCTCATGTCTATAAACTTACATATTTCTCTCCAAACATTTGTTATATAGATGGAAACTTTGCTTTTCCTAATCCAATTCTGTATGGATCTTTTTTTGTATTATTCCTTTTGATGTCGCCAGATGGGCACATGATATGATATGATTATACCTATAAAATTTGAAAGAAGGCAATATTTCCAAAGGTTCTTGTCAGCCTACATCACCATAGACGATATGGACTTTTGAAATCTATTAGCTTTGAATCTCACATACCAATTATCAAATTTTTCAGACACATGATTAAATTCTAGAGTTGTTAAATGTATCAATAGAAATAGTTTGTTTAATGTTTAATGAAAACACTTTTCTTGAAAACACTTTCACTATTATGAACATAGCAAAAGCAACATGCATATCATAACAGCATATATTGCAAAGACATATACAAGTCACAATCACCGTATAATAATTTAAATTTCAATAATATGCAATTATAGTAGTAAATCTCAAATTTAGTACAAACACACCACCTACGTATCATGTAGTCATACATGGATCAAATTATAGTCGAAATATGTATCCTGAGTTGTCTCCATAGCTCCACCATTAAGTGAGCTGGATCCTACATGTCCCACCACAGTTCAATTTCAGTTCTGAGGCTCAAAAACCATGCTAGACATTTGTGAGTGCACGAATGCTAAAAATCCTGACAGGGAAGGAAAAAATAAAGGAAAACTCTCTCTTGCACAAACACACCCTGTCGAGGGGGGGAACCTTATCTAAAAATTATTCATGGCATTGGGAAGAAACATATTAGTATTCAGGCGGAATACAGCTTAAACTTAATGTTACCAGTTACTTATTCTTTGATCTTGAATCCTTCTCTTAAACTATCTCAGCCTTAATCTCATTCCCTCTAAAATGGGGACAATAATCCTTTTAACTCAATCTTATCTGAAGAATTGAATGACAAAATATATGTAAACACCAAACTCTGTACCCTCATATAATGAAGACTGGGAGGTACTGTTACTATACATGCATGTAATTTCAAGAAACACACAAAAAGTATAATCACAGATTATTGTTTCCTCAACAATTAATATATCAACAGTCTTTGGACAGTCTAAGATAAACTTTGACAGTAGTATAGCAAAAATATTTTACTATATTTGCTAGCCAGTAATTTTACTACTTTACACTCATACCCTTAAGGAACTGTCTCAGAATTTAACTTTTTATAGATCATGTCTACCATATTTTTTTAATATAAGCCTGCTTATTGAATTAAAAATAAATAACAGAAGGTGACGAACAAAGAAATAAGTCAATACATTAAAAGAAAAATGCCTCAAGTTGTTGGTATAATTTCCCTTATATTAAAATACAACTCTTGCTTTGTTACTAAATTTTACACTTCCTTATCTTGTATTTTGTAGAGCCTCTCTCTGCATGAGAAGATGAAGTCCTCACCATAGATGACGATCTCAAGACTCACAAATCTAATGCCAACAATTTATGGCTAAATGTATCTGAGAAAGCCACAACTTTAACCCACACTCTATATTAATAAAATTATCTACATAACACATACTATGGATAATTTTTGCTTCACTTTTGGCAATGACTGTAACTCTAAAAAGATTTAAACAGCAAGGCCAATAGATGGTGTGGAGGTTAATGTAGCTGGATCCCACATGGTTGAATTGCAGCTTGAGTCCTGGACCCAGCAACTTGAAAAAATCACACTGGGGGATCAGCAGATGGTTTAATGGTTATGTCACTGGACTCCCACATAGTCAACTACAATTTGATTCCCAGATTTGACAACTTAAACTCATGCTGGACACTTGTGTGTGCATGCCCAAAATCCTAAGAGAATTGAGAAAGGATTACAGTGTGATCATCTCCCTGGGAGATAATTTCTCACTTTCTGTCTCTCTGTCTCTCTCTGGTGAGCACACACACCCTATAGTAAAAATCTCTCTCTCTAAAAATTAAAAAATAATTAAAAATTTAAATCACGTTGAGTATGTGTATGTGTGTATGTGTGCCCAAAATCTCAAGAGAAGAATAGAGAAAAAGGAATTATAGCATGGCTATCTCCCCTTGGAAATGATTTCTCACTTTCCCTTTCTCTCTCTGTTTCTCTCTGCCTTTCTCTGGTGAGCACATGCACTCTATAGAATTTTTTTTTTTTTTTAAAAGGGGAGGTAAAAGGTAAGCTAGGAAAAAAATGGCAGAAATGATAGGGTGCTATATAAAATAATACTTTTTATAATTATTTAATTTTATTTATTCATTCATTTATTTTAATGTGACCAGAGAGAGAGACACAGAGAGAGGGAGAAAGAGAAAGTGAGAAAGCAAGCCACCAGGTCTAGGATTCGAATCATGGTTGATCATGTGGGCGTGTCCAATGCCTTAACCACCATGCCACCTGCTGGTCCCCAAAATAATACATCCTCTGTATCTTACATTATGTAGTGTGAATATATTTGTGTCTGTAATTTAACTTAGAAATGCTAATTGCAAAAATAATGCATATCCTATAGAAAGGATTATTCCCAAGTATTTCTTATAGTTTGTAGTTTCCTAAGATGCTGCTTTGGAACAGGTTAAATACAGTATCTAATTACTAACTGGAGTGTAGTGTTTATAAAAGATGATACTTGTATTTTCCACTTGAACAGACAAACTGGTTATCTCTTTGTAACATCACAGTGCTTGAGTTAGAACAGACTCATGGGTTCTGCTACAAACCAATAAAAATCAAAATATCTGAAAAAAGTGCAGAATCCTACAAACAAAGTTGTCTTTATATGAAATCTCCTTTCTCTTTCTCTTGAATATTGATAAAAATACATATATATTAAAAACCATGTCTCCCTTTGTATGGAGGACAATTTCTTTTGCTCAAGGCTCTTTATAAAATACTCCCATGAGCAGAAATGTTCTTTCATTCTGGAATCACATACTTGCAAGTTTTCCCAAACACAAGTGTGTGAAGCCTGTTCTCTCTTACGTTGTGATTGGAAAAATATACAGGATGGGACAAAGGCTAACAAATAGCATTTTTAAAATGAATTTCATTTTATAAAATGCCAGTGGACTCTAATTGGAAATTAATTGCTTTACACTTTATACTGTGAGGAGACAATTTTCTCCACTCCATCTTAGCTCTGGCTTCAATCAGCCATGATTCCACTGGCTGCTCCATCCTCTGATGATAAACACAAGCATGTCACCATTGCTTCACTTAACAAACTTCTGTAAGGGGGGAATTTTACAAACATCTATTTTCTATATTGTGCATGGCATTTCCTTTCTTAATAACAATTCACTACTTTATAATAATGTTGTGACAGTAGTTAGATATAAATACTGTGTTATATAGTTTCAGTCATGATAGGGTATGGACATATGGGTACAGTTGTGTGGGTCTTGTCTAATTATATGCATTATACAATTTGCTATTGTTGGAGACCATCTTCCATTCATTTAATAAGGCTTTTGCAAATTGGCAGATAGCATTTGGGCTAAAATACACACAGGATATTTGCAATGAAAAAGAAAAAATACTCCTCTGCCTTTTCTCTTGTGTAGAGCAATTTGTCAAGTAATTAGCCAACCTAATTAAATTTTTGTAGCACTAATCAAACGAATATGCTAAAATTTTCTTTGCACAGCCAGTTTGCTGTCTGCTTGCATTTAACTTGATGGTTTGAAAGGGGCCCTACTCTGTCTGCCACTCCACTTAATAACCTAATTTGCATTTTATATTGGTAAATCAAATTAAGCACCAGTGGCTTTTAGTATGATTGACTGTGGTCAGGCCTGTTCAGATGGGACTTTTTCACAGAAAATTAGGCACATTTTAATATGACTGAGGCTGTGCTTTCTGTGTTCGGCAAACTGCATTCACTCAGCTAATTAAAAGTGCTTGTCTCCCCCACCCCACCCCCCGCATATGATAGATTTATCCAGCTGGTGTGTCCATTTTCCTTTGTACAATTTCTTGATGGAACTTTTTATTCTTAAATATAAGATGTCTAAGCAACACTTCAAATCAATTTGCATGAAGCATATAAACAATACATTGTTTGAAACTGATTACGTTGAGACGTGGCTACATCTGTGTGTAAATACAGGTCTATATGAGGGCTCACTGATTTTAGCTTATCTACTAAGCAACTGCAAACTTAGACAATGTTCCCCGGTAGGTATATTAACCGACAGGTATAGTAACCCATACTGATGAAACACACCTTATGCCATATTAAGGAAGACTTCCTACTTTAATTGTTTGTGTTGTTATAAGAAATCTATTCACACTTTTTATTGGATAGAAAATAAAATAAATTCAAGTTTTAAAACCTCCCTCTTACTCAATAATAGCAAGATGTATTCTTTAGTTAGAGTTAACAGTATATTTTACCATTAAAAAGTATTAGTCGCAGTTTATAAATGAAGAAAATGAGACAGGGAAAGAAAAAGCAACATGTTCAATAATATGAGCAGAACTGAGATTTGGTGCTAGTTTTCTTGACTTTTAATCTGTAGTGTTTTTAATATGCCACAGTCCCTTCACATGCATTTGAATACTAATCTCTTTCCTCAATGGTATTTACAATACCTCACTTAGAAAAGTTACGAATTCCTTTAGCCTTTTAAACTTAAAATTATTGAATGAAATTATTCTTTCTGGCTATTTCTCACTACAGTTTTTATGTGTAGGACTAGGATCGTGAAGAGCCAGTTTTATGATTTCTTAAATGAGGACCAGCAGATGGTGTAATGGTTACATCGCTGGACCCCCACTTCATAAACCACAGTTCGAGTCCTGGACCAACAGGCTTAAGAACCATGCCAGATGTGTGGGTGCGTGCACAAAATTCCCAAGAGCAGATAGAGGAGAAGGGATTGCTGCATGCCATCCCTCCTGGGCTGGGGGGGATTTCTCACTTTCTGTCTCTCCGTCTCTCTGGTGGGCCCTATTATTAAATGATATACACTTGATTATGCTTTTACGGACCACAACAAAACTTCCCCACATGCTCAAACTATACTTGTTTCACAAGAACATTATAAAGCTGCCTGTTGGTCAAACACCGAATTAACCTGAAACTTCAGCAAGTGAGTAATGAACTTTCTTCACAGACGGTGGAGCAACACTCTTTAGCTTGGAATTCTCCATAGTCAATTACACAGCATAGTAGTTTTGTCAGGGGATGAGAGAATAATAAACTCATGACATGTGTTCATCATAGATGACCAAATTATGCCTGAAAACCTAAAAGGAAAATGTGCTATGTTGTCTTAGCAGAACCCTATACTTTGACTTTTCCTAGCAGAAGTTCAAGTACAGTGATGCTGACTAAACCATGTTTCAACTATCTTAAAACTGATCAAGCTAAATCTTTAATTAAAATGAGAATTAAGATTATGAAAGAGATAAACTCAAGCATGACAACTGCCTGAGGCACACTCCGATTTTCTGCTTTATTTTAATTAAGGTAATGGTGCATATTTCCTGAACTCTCAGTTCAGTTCATTTTTAAAAAAGTCACAATTTTGAAAAAGAAAAAATAAAAACTCAAGAAATGATCTGACAGTAGTGCTTTGCCTAAAAGGAAGCTAAATTTCATACTCCCATGTCTCCTGGACCTTCAGAGGTATCTGTTCTAAAAGTTCTACCTAAAGATTTTTGCCCTCACTAGTGAAGAAATTATTATAATTTCTTCTTGACTGTTGCATTTGAAGACCTCTTTTATGAACCATTCAGCTCATGGATATATTTTTATGATTTGGGGCATCATTGCATTTTTATGAATTACCAGACCAAACCCTAAAAAGTTCAAATATAATTGCATGTAACATCTTAAAATTTCTGAGCATGAAAAGATAAATAATGTCATACTATTTAAGGTCAGATGCACACTATGATGTTATTAAATAAGTTTCATAACAATAAAATGTCCATTTTTCTATGATAATTGTGACCATGCAATTTCATGTTCTGTCCTTAAAGATTATAGATGTAGCTAAAGCTTGAGTAACTGTAGAGAATTACCTATGTTTAAAAATTATGATGCACATGTCTTCTCTCTCAATCGTCAACATAAAATTGTACTTTGCAAGCACAAACAAAATCACTCAGTCGTGTAAGTTTATTAAATTCCTTCACCGAAGATTTCCATATATGTGTCATTATAATTCTCACATTTTACAGTTGTTTTAAGTTTAAAAGAGATTATGAGATAATACACTTTAGGTAAGATCTTATCTATGATAAATATATGGTAGGATTTTCTTTGTCCTTTAAGAAGATCTGGGCAATGGAGCAGATTAGTTTGGTGAGTAGTTAGCTGTCAAAGGAAGGTGACAGCTTCAATGGGATAGTACTCTGATAAAAAATATGTCATCTCAGAGGAAAAATCCAAGGCCATCATCTATTTCTCAGAAAAACTTCTCTGTTGATTTCTGTTTTTCCTAATTCCCAGTCATTTTTTGTTTGCTTTTTAAACTATTAAAAATATTTAATGTGGTAGTGGATAGTAGAGGGTGGGTGGGAGGGGCTCAGGGAAAGAACATTTAACAGATATAAGAATGTAAAGTTCTCTGTAGAAAATTATGCATAGAGTAATGTAGTATCCCTGGCTTGATTGTCACATACTGCATGCACACTTCAAGAAACCATATTGTGTACTATATATATACACAATAATGGAAAGTAAGATTTTTTTAAATAAATTAATTAAACATCAAAAAAAATTAATGTATAGGCCAGCATGTGATGTGGAGGTTATACCACTGGATTCCCACATGGTGGACCATGATTCAAGTGCTGGACCCAGTGGCTTGAAAAGTATGTATGCCCAGGATCCCAAGAGGACAATGGACAAGAAGAGATGGCCTGGCCATCACCCTTGGAGGCTGATTTCATGTGCTGTATTCAGAGTTGTTACACAAATTTCCTTGATCCTACTTCTTTAATGTGTCACTACATTTTGAACATCCAAAGATATGCAGTCTAGGAAGTTATTATTTCCCAATCATATTTGTAATGCACCAAACATGAAATAAATAGGTGGATTAAATTCTCTGAGTTTTCTAATTTTTTTAAACTTTAAGGTAATATTCCTATCAATTTGCAAAGATAGTATAATAGTTCCCACATACCCTTCACTCATTTTCCCTTATTGTTAAATTTTATGTAACTGTGTTAAGGTTTATCGAAAATCTAAAAATAAAACTTTTTGTCCTAGTAATCCCACTACTGGGGCTACTCAAAAGATAGGAAATCACTCTGTTGGAGAGACATTTGCACATCTATGGTTATTGTGGCATTATTCACAATATCTAAGACATGAAATCAACCAACACGGAATTGATGACTAGATAAAGAAAATGTGGCACATGTACAGAATGGACTAATATTCAGTCATAAAGAACAGTTCATTGTTATTGTCTAAGAAAAAGTGATAGATATAATGCTAAGTGAAATAAACAAGGTTATGGAAGACAGATACTCTATGTCCCCACTAAATAAACACTGAGCATCCTCAGTATGGAAGCTAAAAGACTCAATAGCATAAAGTAGAGAGAGCAATGGCAGATATTAGAATATGTATATTCAGGAAAGAGTTAAGAAAAAATTTATTAGAATACACAAGAATGTATGACCTCTATATTCAGGAAAGAGTTAAGAAAAAAATTTATTAGAATACACAAGAATGTATGTAAACAAGTATGATGCATTATAGATCAGTGTACCATCGTGGAATTTTTTCTAAATCATTGACAATTCAATATATACTTCCAAAAAAACTAGTAGAATGGATGTTGAATGTGCTCAATGTAATGTAATGTTAAATGTTGAAGATGGTGAATATGTTTATATTATTGGTATGTTTATCACACTCTATTCTTGCTCTGAAAACTTATACCTATCCCAAAAAGCTGTACAATAATTATACGTAAGCTAGAAATTACAACTATCAAATGGTGGGCCAGCCCATAGATCAGTGGTTAAAGAAATTTCAGCCCCAGTTTTTTTTACCAGTTTGAAAAACACAACAGGGATATATATATATATATCCATATTCATGTGCCAAAATCCTGATGAGAAGGAATAATGAAGAATAAATTGTGGCATGATCACATTCCACTCTGGGGCACTTTTTCTGTGTCTTGTTCCCTCCCTGGTGATGAGTACATATGCTCTCTGGCAACAACAAAAATCAAATGGCTAAAAACTGAAGTCGAATCTGGTATAATGTCAAAATCAGGAAACTGACATCAGTTACATGGGTCACATACAGTTCTACGCCTAGATTCCTGTCCATTATCACAATCAAGACACAAGACAATTTCATCGTCATGAAGATCTTTGTGCTACCCTTTACTCTCTCAGCTACCCCTGCATCCTGAATTCCTACCATCTCTAAACCCTAGCAACCACTCATCTTTCCTTTGTCTCTATACTTTTGTCATTTCAAGAATGATATATAAACGGAATTATACAATCTGTGACCTTTCAAGATTGGCACTTTTTTTAGATTATGCTCCAACGATCTAAGTTGTTGCATTGTATAAATGTACCACAGTGTGTTTAAGCAGTCACACATAGAAGGACATCGCTTGTTTTCTAATTTGGGGTTCCTTTAATGACGTTTCAATGAATATTCATCGACAGGTTTTTGTATAGACGTAAATTGCTCTTGTTTTTTTGAACGAATGCTAAGGAGTGTAATTTTAAGGGTATGTGTAGGTTTTAAGAAATTATTAAACTGTTTTTCAGAGGTTCTGTAGCATTTACAGTCCAAAAGCAATGTCAAAGATTCAATTTCTCCACATTTTCACCAATATTTGACTTTTTTAATATAGATGTCTGCTGTTTTATAGATGAATAGTTATATCTCATTTTGTTGTTAATTTGTATTTCCCTAAAATCCTCTAATATTAAACATATTTTCAATATGCTAATTTGCTAGGTATGTAGTCTCTGCTGGTAAAATGTCTCTTTGTCTCTTGAACATGTTCTAATTGTATTGTTCACTTTTTACTGTAGTTTTTAAGAATTTTTTTGTACATTATTGATAAAAGTTCCATGTTTATACACTATTTCCAAGTATTTTCTCTGACTCTGGATTTCTCTTCTCATTCTCTTTACAGAGTTTCTTCAGAACAACAGTTTTAGGGGGACAAGCAGATGGCATAGTGGCTATGTCACTGGACTCCCACGTAGTTGACCACGGTTCAAGTCCCAGACCTGGTGGCTTAAACTCACGCTGGGTGTGTGTGCATGTGTGCCCAAGATCCCAAGAGGAGAATGGAGGAGAAGGGATTGTGGTATGGTCATCCCCGCTGGGGCGGTGATTTCTCACTTTCTGTCTCTCTCTGTCTTTCTGGAGAGCACACACACCCTATAGCAAAAACCTCTCAAAAAAAAAAAAAAAAAAACAAAAGAGCTGTTGAAGTTCAGTTTGTCTGTTTCTTTTATGATGAACTGTGTTCTTTTGGTTTCATACTGAGAACTTGCCTCCAAGTGTCAAGACTTAAAGATTTTCTTCTTTGCTTTCTTCTACAAGTTTTATAATTATAGCTTTTACATTTATATCTATGACGTACTTTAAGGTAGTATTTGTAAAGGATATGAGATTTAGTTTAGGCTTCATTATTTGCTTTTGGATATCAAACAACTTCAGCACTATTTTTTGAAAAACCTATCCTTCCTCCATTGAATTATTTTTGTACTTTTGCCAAAGCTGCTTCTCTGTGGGCTATAACTGGATTCTCTTTTTTCTTTTCTTTTTTTTTTTTTTTTCAGAGAGATTTTTGTTCTCGGGCACATGCACTCACTGGAGAGACAGAGAAAGTCAGAGAGACAAAAGCAGGAAATCACCCCTCAGGGGAAAGGCCATGTCCACAATCCCTTTTGCATTCTCCTCTCAGAATGTGGGGTATGCACTCAAATGTGCTTGAAATGAGTTTTATGCCACCAGGTCCAGGACTCAAGCCACCTCAACTACATGGGAGTCTGACACGTAACCATTACATCATCTGATGGTCCTGTGTTATTTTTTATTTTTTCAATTGATGTATTTGTCTACCCTTAAACACGGAAGGGATAATCTATAATTACTCAACTAGTCTTGATTACTGTTGTATAAAACAAATCTTAAAATCAGAGCAATCACTTCCACTTTATTCTATTTTTCCAATATTATCTTAGCCATTCTATAACAGATATTTTGACTTTATATAAAAATTAGAAAGTCTTGTATGTTTCAGAAAAAAAATATACTTGCTCTAATTCTGATTAGAATTGTGTTGAATCTGAATTTAATTTGGGAAGAATTGGCATCTTAATTAAGCCAAGACTTCAATCCACACCCAGAAAGAAGATTTTCTACATTTATTTGGATATTTTTATACTTTATTTCCTAAACGTCTTGTACTAATTTTGTATTCTTCTAGGAGGTTTCTGTCAATTCCTTAGAAAATGTTTTATATACCATTGTTATGATATGGATCATGGTTTGTTCCCCAAATTTCATGTTTTTTAATTTTATTTTGGGAGATGGTGATGCCTAGTGGGTGTTAATCGAATCATGGTGAATGTATCATGGAGACAACACTCTCATTAATAGATTTACGATGTCTCACAAGACCCATTGAGTTCTAGCTTTTCCTCTATGCTTCTGTCAGCCATGTTGTAGATCAGCTTACTGTCAGGCATATGCCTTCTGACTTTCCAGCCTCCAAATTGTGAGTTAATAAATCTTTTCTTTATAAATCACCCAGTTTCAGGTATCTCTGTTAGAGAGTCAAAAACAGACTGAGATAACTATCATGTCATATACGAATAGGGACAGGTTTACTTCTTTTCTGTTCTATATGCTTTTTATTTCTTATTCTTGCCTTATCACACTGGCTAGGACTTTCAGTATAATGGTGAATATCACCAGTGAAAATGGACAAGCTTGCCTTGCTCTTAATCTTAAAGAGAAATGCATTCAAGCTTTTACCATTAAGTATTATGAGAGCTTTAGGGTTTTTATAATGTTCTTCATCCAGTTGAGGAAGTTCCACTTTATTCCTAGTTTCCTGAGAAATTATATCATGAATAAATATTAAATTATTTAAATAAATTTTCTGTAATAATTGATATTATAATGTAATTTTTATTTAGCCTGTTCATATTGTAGATCACACCAATTAATTTTTGTAATTATTTTATTTATTTTATTTTATTTGTTATTATTTAATTTGACCAGAGATAGAAAGAAAGGGAAAGTAAGAAAGCAAGACACCAGAACTGGGACTCAAACCATGGTTGACCATGTGAGAATCCAGTGCCTTTATCACCATGACATCTGCTGGCCCCACATTGACTGATTTTTTAATACTAAATTGTGTCTCTGTTATAAAACCCAATTAGTCATGGTGCATAATTTTCTCTGTGTATCAGAGAATTCTATTCGTTAATATATTGTGGTGAACTGCTACTCTATAAACATTGAAATATTAATAAATTTAACTTTTCACTTTCCTTTCTTTTTCTCTTTTTTTTTACAATACTATGTTTGGCATTGCTATCATTGTAATACTGGCTTAACAAAATAAATTTGGAGTGTTTCCCCTATTTTCATATTCTTGAAAATAATGTGCGAGATTAATGGTAATTCTTATTTATATGTTTGGTAGAATTCTCCATTGAAACAATCTGGGCCTGAAGTTTTTTTTTTTTTTTTTTTTTTAGTTTTTAAGTGAGAAATTGAACAATCTTTATTGCTACAGGAGTATTCAAATAGTTATACTACTATCCATATAAGATAACTTAGAATTATCTAATTCATATTGGGTCAGTTATAATATAACAGTTTGTATGTATTGTGGAACTAGTCCATATTATCTAAGTTGTAAAATTTATGTGGGTACAGTTATTTATAAGTATTCTCTATTATTCTTTTGAGGTCAAACAGTTAGTAGTAAGAGCGCTTATTCTGTTTCCTGATACTGATTATTTTTGTCTTCTCCTTTTCTCTATGTTAGTTTTGCTAGATGTATTAGTTTTCTTCAGAGAATCAAGATGTGTAAAAAAATACAGAAAAATATTTATTTTAAGAAATTGATGTACACCATGGAAACTGGTAAGTCCAAAATCTGCAAGGCAGGTCAGCAGGTTGGAGACCCAGGCAAGAACTGATGTTGCAGTCTCCAGCCCAAAAGTACTCTGGATGCAGAACTGCTCAACCTACTCTCTATAGACAGTTAACTGATGAGATGAGGCCCAGTCATCTTACAGGGAGTAATCTGCATTACTCAAAGTCTACTGTTCTAAATGGCAATTATGTCCAGAAAAATATTTTCAAAGCAGTATCAAAACCAGTATTTGAGCAAAAACTGGGTACCAGACCAAAAACTGGGTAGGTTTAGCCAAGACTTAGCCAAGTTAACACATAAAACCATCACATTAAAGATTTGCCAATTCCATTGATCTTTTTAAAGAACTAGTTTTGCATGATTAATTTTTTCTATTGTTTTCAGCTTAATCAATTTGTTTGTCTTTAACTGTGGTTCCTGCTTCTTGTTTGGGTTTATTTACTCTCATTTTTCTACTTTCTTGAGATGAGAGCTTGGATTATTAATTTGAGATCTTTCTTTGCTCTTGGCATTGTACATTTCCCTCAAAATACTGTTTAATGGGGTTCAACAAATTTTCATATGTCATATTTTTATCACTTGGTTTATGTATTTATTTATTTACATCTAGACTTCTTCTTTGATCTATGGTCTATTTAAAAACTTACTGTTTACTTTCCAAGTCTCTGGAGATTTTCCTGTTTTGTTTCTTTTTTATTTCTGTCCCTCTTTTTTTTTTTTGGTTACAGGGTGTATGAACTCATCAGGAGAGAGATGAGAGACAGAGACAGAAAGAGGAAAAGTGAGAAATCACCACCCACACACACACACCAGGAGAAATGGCCACAACACAATTCCCTCTCCTCCATTCTCCACTCAGGATTTTGGGTATGCAAATCCTGGCATGATTTTCAAGCTATTGAGCCAGGAGTCTCAAACTGCAGACAGCGATGTGGGAGTCCAGCAATATAACTTCCTACCACACCCTTGATTCTACTTTTATCCCGTTGTAGTTACAGAATACACTTCGATATTTCCATTTTTAAAACATGTTAATTTTTTTATTGGACCAGCATTTGATGTTTATATGTTTATATATTTGTTGTTTTCTCAGCTTACTAGATCTGTGTACTGTGTATTTTGACAAATTTGGAAAGTTCTTACCTATTAGTTCAGACCTAATCTTCTTTTCTCTATTGTGGAGTCCAATTACATGGATATTAAATCTTATATTAAATATTTCCACAGATTATTGAGGAACCATGCTTTTTTTGTCCCTAGCCCTCCTCTCCTATCCCCACCGTATTTTCTCTTTATTGTTTTGATTCAGTAATCTGTATTGGTCTATCTTCAAATTCATGGTTCTTTCCTCTGACCCATTTTTTTGGGCAAGCCCATACATTAAGTTTTCTATTTGGTTTATTATATTTCTCAATTATAAAATTTTCACTTGATTCTTATTCTGATTTTGGATTTTTTGCTGGGATTATACTTGTCACATAATTTTGGCGTTTGTTTTGTCTTGATGTCTATTGATTTTTTTTTTTTTCTTATTCCACTTGAGATTTTTCTGGCTCATGGTATTTTGGGAGGTTTTCAATTAAAACCAGGACATTTTGGGTGTTATGTGAATCTTTGAAACCTATTTAAATACTTTGTTTTAGCAGAACTCCTATGACAGGACTGAGGCATGGGAAGTGAAGGCAGCCATCGAGTTATTGCCAAATGGATAAAGAAGTCTGAGTTCCCTTCTCAGTCTCCACTGATGCTCTGCGAAGGAAGACTGTCAATGATTGCTGGGCAGGCATGAGATTCTTGGCTCCCCACTAGAACACCAATGATAGTACCTTGAGCAAAAAAGAGGCGTGCCTCCTTATACCTTCTCTCCATATGTTCTCCACGGATACCCTGGGGAAATGCCCTCATTACAGCTGAGCAACAGTGAAAGTCCAGACTCTACCAGGCTTCACTGGACACTGTGCCAGTGAGACAGGAGTGTGGTGCATGGTTTTCGTCTGTTGTGAGTAGAAGTCCAGGATCAACATTTGGTCTTCACTGGCACCCTTTACTCCCCTCCATATTCTTTTTTTTTTTTTGAGAGGTTTTTGCTATAGGGCGCGTGCGCTCGCCAGACAGAGAGAGACATAGAGACAGAAATCAAGAAATCACCCCCCAGGGGGAATGGTCACGCCGCAATCCCTTCTCCTCCATTCTCCTCTTGGGATCTTGGGCACGCACACACACGCGCCTGGCGTGAGTTTTAAGCCACTGGGTCCGGGACGCGAACCGCGGTCGACTACGTGGGAGTCCAGCGACATAGCCATTATGCTAACTGCTGGTTCCCACCCCTCCATATTCTTTTAAAATCAAAAGGAAAGATCCTTTAAACTAAAGAATTCTTTATATTCCTCCTTGATAACAACTGATTCTAAGCAAAAGCTGTTTAAAATTCTGTTCTTGTGCTCTGAGGCACATTCCCCAACCCTTCTACTTGCCCTGTTAGGCCCATTGCTCTTAGTGGAGATGCCTGTATGTGAGCTCTGTGACTTTACGTGGAGTGAAATGCTAAATCCCTTGTAAAGGAACTGTAAGTCATGCCTGGTAGATGGAAAAATACTTGGAAAAACAAGTCTTCCTGAGTCCTCTGACGACATTTTCTGTGAACAGTTAACAATTTCAGCATGCAACCATTCCACTTAGATAGAATCCACAAATGCATGGACCAACAGTGTATTACTGAGTTAAAACGTATTTCCTTTTTTTTTAAACTTGAAATCCTTATATTAATATCCCAAAGTTGCAAAATTATAAGAGTTAGTCACACTGAGTTTATAATGTAACCAACAAATAAGTAGATTGTAAAGTGGTTCAATGAAACGAGAAACATGGAGTGAGCAAGAGGCAGATAAACTGAACAAATCACAGAGACAACAAATTGAAAAATGTAAATACAATTAAGTGACCTGGAAAAATGAGGGTATCATGAGGCAGAAGGTAAGAGTCTCTGATTTTACCTACAGTGAAGGATGAGGGTTTTTTTTATTTTTATTTTTATTTTTTTGAACCATAGAAGCAGAATCATCTTTGGTCTCTGTGAGATTAATTTTCTTCTTCAATACCAAAAACTTCCATTCAACCCACATTTCATTCCAATTTAACATAGCTCCTTAAAATACATACGTATTGAATAAGATATTGTCATTTTATAGGTGGATATGTTTTGAATTCATATATGGTTATAGGTATTTTGTTTCTTTTTGTTTTCACCCATCACTTTAAGATCTATCCATTTTGCTATACATGTTTCCACTCGAGTGATTGTAACTCCTCCATGACATTGTTTTGTGTATAAGTACCTCCTTTTAACTTAAACACTTCCACAGTGATAGATACAAATTTGTTCCTGTTATCTTTGCTGTCACACAAAAAATGCAGTTAACTATGCAAAAATTTACCTCAGGTAAATATCCAGTAATGGAATTTACTTCTACTGGATCATATATCGTATTAGAGATTATATGTATGCGTAATTTTATGAAAACCTGTAAAAGGAATTTCATGAAAAAAATCACATCAGTTTAATCTGACACAGACAATTCATATGGAATCTCTTTTTCCATATTCTGGCTGACATTAGTACCAACTTCCTGATTTTCAATAATAGGATGCTATTCACTTGGGTTCATTTGCATTTATCTGATTAGATGTGTGCCTAATCATCTTTTTTTATATACTTGTGAGCCATTTGGATTTTGCTACCCTCTTCTTTGACAATCTTTCTACTATTTTTCTCACTCTTGTTCTAAATGACTTATATGAGTCATATTTAGGTACTAAATCTTTGTCAGTTTCAGAATGTTACAAATGCAAATGCATCCTCACAGCCTGCCAGTCACTTTCTTAATGCTGCCTTTATTTGAATAAAAAGTATTTAATTTTCATGTGGTCCACCTCTCATTTTTGCTTTATGGTGTATTTTATTGTCTCATTAATAGATCCTTACTTCAAATTTCTGAGTCTTTATAGTTTTATAGATTCACATTTTAAGTTTGTAATTACCTCAAATAGGACCTTTACCACAGGTGAAAAAATATAATTATCCTGTATCATGACCTAATTTTCTCAAAGTCCTTATATCTATAGCTTTAAATAAATACCTTAGTGGCACAATAACTTAAGAAAGTAGGCAGTTGTGGAAAATTTTAAATGCAAAAAAAAGGAAGCTAACATAGTAGGAAAATTATAGCAAATAAAGGGAGAGTGCAGTTTATAACTTTCTGGATTATTAACAGATCATTTCTGTGCAAAGAGGCAAATATTTACCCTTTTTCTACTTTATACCATTCCAGAAAAGATCATTGCATCTTGAAATTTTAGATGACAAAAATAAGTATGCAAAGTTAGGGGAAAATTGGGATGATCAATAAATTGGAATAATAGAGTCTTTTTTTAATTCAAAACCTATTACCTACATACTTTACCTTTAAGAGATTAACTTGAGACTTTATTTATTGAGACTATTACTTTGGTTCTTCATTTTAGTTTATTTCTATGGACCCAGAATCTGAAAAACAGACTTTTTAATAAGTTCATTTGGGTTAACTTTCCATACTTTATATTCATCAGTTGAAGCCTAGCATTTATTTCTAACTCAATTCCCTAGTCATATTTTAGCTCAGTAAATGGATTTACTTGCCTATATAGACCAAGTCTCAAAGTCAGAAAGTTTGCAAGAATAAGAAACTTTAAATAATATAATCTAACTATATGTATTAGTAGAAAAGAAACTAGGGTAATTCCACATACAACAGATTTTTAAAAAGATTTTATCAAGAATATACAGTAATGAGGAAAATGTATTTTAGTTCAATTATTTGAATAATAAGCCCCATTTTCCACTTCACTTTGCTAGTTTAGACTTGTCCTAACACAAGAGAATAAATTTATGATAATAGAAAAGAATTTTGAGCAAAGAAGTAGGATTTAAGAGATTTGAGAGTGTCATTAATTGAAATACTGCAGTCCCCAAAGAGCTAAATCTTTTCATGGTCTGCATTTTTTTTTTCCTTCCAAGACATAAGTATAACAAATTTATTTCACTGCTTCAGGCAAGAGAAAATCCTTCCTAAATTTCAAAGCAAATTCAATCTAGTACTTACTAAAGTTAAGTAGAGAGTTGTCGATTAATAAACATGCTTTCTTCGAGGGCTATAACTGAAAAGCCATAGTGTAAAATTCATCTGAGTCACATATAATTCACTGTCTTGATTTCAGAGTTCACTAGCTAATTAATAACAATTTAAATGTCCTGTGCAGCCGGTCTTATAACTGTGTTTCATTGTTTCCCATTCATGGTTTTGTTAGCATGGTAATGAAGTTCTTGTCTTCTTGGTATTTTCAGCCAAGAATTCAGCCTAGGGGCACAGTGAAACAACACAACATTGTAACAGGGTAAATTGAAGGTACTAAGCAAGGGAAAATGAAAGTATACTCCTAAGAGAGAGGAGTGAGTGAGCTCTGAGAGAAGATCCGAGTGTTCAGTTTCCCGAGCTGTGTTCTTTCATATCTCAGTTCCTTCCCTTTCACTTCAGTACACTGCTCCATTGGGCCTTCTATATAATGATTTCCCATGAGTCAATGCAAATAATAATATGTTAATGGCTAAAGAAACTTGAGAACAACCAAGTTCAGTACTAAGCATGCTACAAACTAAATATGTCCCCTTTAAGTTCTGTAAGCTCCCTAGCTTCAATATTGAATATGCTCCAAATTATATAAGCTCCTCTGTGCTCTTCCCTATCTTGAGTAGCAGCATGTTCCCAACCCCAAAACTGTAAAAAGGGCAGCTTAGGGGCATTTCCTATGGGTGGATC
This sequence comes from Tupaia belangeri chinensis, assembly GCF_000334495.1. Lineage (NCBI taxonomy): Eukaryota > Metazoa > Chordata > Mammalia > Scandentia > Tupaiidae > Tupaia > Tupaia belangeri. The sequence continues at coordinate 6,470,480 of NW_006159731.1, forward strand.
CTCTCGATTCACTCCCTGCTCATGTCTGATTACCTGCCTACCCTAACGATTTTACGGAGATAAAAAGTGAATTATTTTGATTTGCAAGGGAGTATTTTAGAGCTGTCGCAATAGTATTTACTAAATGAATAGTATATGCAAAGCACACCAAGGTGAGAGGAAAAGTTCTCGTTGCCTTCAAAAGAATTTACAATTTAATCATAGACATGGAACTAATAGAAGGGAATGAGTAAAGTTGATGGAGAAGGCAATTGCTAAAATCAAGTGTGGAACTGGCCAACTTGGGAGTTGTAAACTGGAACATCTGAGTTATACTACGACTAATAAATCCTGCCATTGCTAGGCTGTGAATGTTAAATAACCTATCCTTGGTTAAGCAATGAAAGTTCTAAATTCCACTAAAAATCATCTTTAAATCTTGTTCCATCAGCCAAGTCCAAGTCCATCACTAAGTAGTCAACTAATAGCCTGTGGAAACAACCCAGATTTAAAAAAAAAAATAGTAATTAAATTTATTAATGATCTGTACCAGCGAAAAATGTCTACTTGGATCTGGAGAAAGACTCAGTAGGTATGAGAGATACAAAGTCTTAAGAAACGTCTACTACACAGAAAAAGGATTTAATTATAATTGACTTCTAGGAGAAGCAGTTAGTTTGGATCTTGCTCATTTAATTCCTTCTGGCATGGTGAGCTGCAGACATGAATTATGATTTCACTTTCAATCCCTCTAGATTTCAAGGTCTATCTCTCACTACAAGTGGAAAAGATATTCTTAAAATTGTATAATCTCTTTAAATTGTAGGCAAGGAAATATCCCTCAGGATAGATAATTCCCACATTGGGAACTCTCGAAATGCAGTTCTTATCAAAGGATACATTTTAGATTTCCATCTAAGCATTATTATCTAAAGACCACAGTCCCATCTTATGTCTTGAAGATAATCATTCAAGCAAGGTTAGCAGCAAAGAAGCCATCTTGTCAAGCTAACAAATGTAAGCCCAGGGAAAGAAATGAAACCAATAATTATGAATTAAGGCACATGTAAGTGAAAACTTGCTAAGACAACTTGATCAGAAATGTGCATATGGCTTGCAAGAAACTCTGCAAACTACATTTTAGTTGTAATTTTAGAGATATCCCAAATGCTTATTTGGTGTTCTCTTGTTTATAAAATTAACTTGGTCTTTGAGTTTGAACAACATTCTCATTACTGTTATTTGTTTATTTGTTTGCTTAGTGAGTGGCTGAATTTTAGTAGAGTCTATTTCATCTCTATAATGGTAAGCAATCAATGCTGCACCATTGGGTATACCACAGTCGCCCTAACATCGAATTGGTTGTTGCAGGGCCCTTTAACTGTCTTTTTCTCTGTCCACACCAGCTATTAACATCCAGTAATTACTCTGGGTTATTGTTTCAAAAATATTTTGGGGCATAAATTGCCCCACAAACAATTCCAATAAAATTCAATTAAAGGTTAGTGCTTGAGATTTTTATCTACCCAGATGAGCATTTGTCCTCCTCTCAGATAGCCAGCCTGCTGTGGAATCCATATCTACCATTTCCCTCCCAATTGCCTTCCACCACAATCTGTACTGTTTTTGAGAGTGCTTTTATGCTTGGACTTCTTCACACTGTGTTGTAAATAAAGTCGGTTTCACTAGAGAATGATTAAAAGCTCTCTGTTGTGCAACCTGCTTCTTCCCCTGCCATGAGTCAAATCCCTGAGCCGTGGCTCCTATGTTGTGGCTGTAGCAATGTCAGGATTCTCACTAAGAGACATGTCTACTTTAAGAACTGGATGCTAGAGGAAGGGGAAAGTAGTATGAGATCTTGTCGACTGATCTCTTCTAATATGAAACAATTGCCTCATGCAGCAGGGCAAAGACAATAGGATCATGGCTTCTTAGTGGTACTCTGTCCAGGTTATCCCCCCTGACTTGCCAATGGAAGATGAGTGATAAAAGGGAGCCCTCACCTCTTGGCAGCACTTGCCTGAAACTTAGCCTCAGCTACAGGTAGCTGGAGACAGGATGGGAATTACTGACATCCTGCTCAACATGATTGTTATGTAATGTACTGTTTATAATGTCTGAGAAACATAGTCTTATAGTTGGGAGATCATACCATTCATAATACAGCTACAATAATCATTTTTTAAATTTCCACATATACTCCCTTAAAAATATTAAACGCTGCTTCCTGTGAGAATATGTACTGAATATAAAGTCGGACATATTTGGTCCCTTCGAGGAATACTAAATCAACTATAATAGTTTGAGGGCTATAGGAGACAGCGTTGTTTCCTGGGTAGCAGTTATATTTAAAAAGCAGATGCTCCCACCCCATAAGTAAATCTGACTCTGTGGAGCCTGTTTAGGCAATCTCAAATTTATAGATAAGCCAGTTTAGGCAGTTCTAAGTTTATAGATATACTTCTAAGGCTCTGATGCACAGCATCCTCGGACCACACTTCTGGAAGCACTGATCCCAGAGAAGAAAGAGGAAACTTAATAGTATTCAGTAAGTTAACATTGTGACACAGACAGGGCCTCAGGCTCATGTAATAGTCATGCTTTATTCTAGATAAATGGTTTCACGCTGTGCAGTTTGAATTTGTGAACAGTGGCCCTGGAGTTGAGTAGCTAAACAATACACGCATAGCTTTAACAAGGGTGCCTTGGGATAACAGAGCAGCACTGACAGCCAGGACGGGCAGGTTTTACAGAAGAGGTGATATTGGAGATACCTAAGGAATTATTTACCAAAGGAAAGAGAAGTAGGACGGTTATTCCAGAAGAAAGTATCACTTACAAAGGTCTAGAGGAAGAGATGATCTTATAGGAGGCCAGATTCAACTTGACTATCAAGGAAAATAGAGAACATGAGAATTAATACTGAAGTGAAACCATAGAGTTAGCCAGAAGACGGTCAGGAGAAACGTTGTCTAATAATTATGTTAAAAAGTTTGTGCTTCCCAGTGAGGGCACATGGGGTAACCAAGTGATTTTTAAGAAGAATATGAGTCTTAGATTTCCACATTAAAGGATTTGTCATTGGAAAATAGACTGGAAAGGCGTAAACTTGGAGACATTTGTGATTGTAGTATGATGAGTTCTTCAGTCATCCTAAATTTTTGTAGGAAGGAAACAGTTTCTAATTTGGATGCCACTGTTCAGTAATGTGTTACTTTATTCTCTGTGTCATTTATTTCCAAATATCCTGCAACCATAGAAGATATTATTTTTGTCACCTGAGGCTTACTGGCGTTGATGTTTTCTCATTTTATTCTTTCCTATATTGTATTGCATTACTCAATAGGATAAAAGAATATTTGTTAGAAGCCAACCAAAAACTAGGTGCCACTTTTTGATGTATATAAACAAGGCACTTGATCAGAGATACAAAATCTCAGAAAAACCTGAAACCTTCCTTGCAGTATTTAAATCTTGATTGAAAATTTAAGGCAAACACTAAACGAAGATGAACAAAGTGTGGTAGTACATGCTCATAGCAAGGGGGAGGTACCAGCAGTCAGTGTCATGGAAGGGTCCTGCTCACTACATATGGAGGGAAGAGTCCGCTTGGAGAAAGCTGTAGCTTCATCTGAACCTTGAACGGAAGGCAAGTGGAAATGAGAAAGTGTTTTCTATTTGGAGTGACAGCAGGAGAGGCAGTCTAAAGGAGAAAACTACTGGTGCCTTTTAACTTGTTTCTCTTCAAAACTACTGAATATATTGTTTATGCCACTTCCTTCTCCCATCTCCCCAACCCTGCTGCAAATGATGAATGTTTTAAAGAACAGTTTTTGTGAATCCACCAATCATTGTAACGTGATGTAACTGTACTGGAGAGGAACAGCACAATTCCACAAGATTTGCTCTTTCTAAGCATTGTCTTTGTTTTACTCATTTGTTGTTTCCCAAAGCTTAAGACCAAGACCAGAACATAGTAGTTATTTAGTAGAATGCCCATCGAATAAATGAGTGAGGGCGAGAGTTATTTACAAGAAATTTTCTGATGAAAATTACTTTATAGTTAAATCCAAATTTTAATTGTGTGAGGACAATATCTGAGAGTAGAAACACATTGCTTTAAAAAGTAGTTTAAAACTGAATTGCAGGACTGGAAGCCACATGCCCCACTGGAGATTCAGATCTTTGATCAGCACAAAAATACTCAGGGCATGTGTGAGTGTGCCCGAGATCCTGAGAAAGGGGTTTCAGTGTGACGGAACCTTGTCAAAGGTGTCTCTCTTCTCTGCCTCTCATACCTGCACGCACTCTTTATCATGAATAAAATAAATTTAAAACAATATTTCTGTTCAAAATATAGTTTTAGGACAAAAACGTATATGGAAAATGTTAGCTGTTCCTTTAAAATGTTGACAGAAAAATAAAATATTGAACAATCTTCTAAATCAAAAATAAATAAATAAATAAATAAATACTGAAATATCCATGTGACTATATAACATAATTGTAGACGTGACATTTGACAAGTTGTTAATAATGCCATGTGAGATACTTACGTTGAAATGTTACATAAAAGAGATACCTAATTGTTGGGACCAGCAAATGGCATAATGATTGCATTGCTGGACTCCCACATAGTCGACCACAGTTCTTGTCCCAGACCAGGCAACTTAAAACTCATGCGGAGCACATATGCATGCATGCCCAAGATCCTAAGAGAATAGAGGAGAAGAGATTGAGGCGTGGCCATCTCCCCTGGGGGGGGGGCGAGAATTTATTTTCTGTCTCTCTGGTAAGCTCACATGCCCCATAGCAAAAATCTCTCCAAAATAAGGGGTACATAATTGTATATAAAGTTTATGAATATTTAAAATAAATATGCAATTTCAAGAAAAGCTTAATTTCTGTGTGTAATACTTCTCCTTTTCATATTATTCTGTATTTTTGTTGATTTTCCAATATGCACATTATTTTACAATAAAACACTAAAATTATAATTTTTAAAATGTAATTTAAACATAAATGCATATAAGATTTGAACAATTGCTTCAAATGATTTTAAGAGAGAGTCCATATATTTTGCTATGAATTTTCTTTCCTTTTTTTTTTTTTTTTTTTTTTTTGGGAGGGTTTTTTCTTTCTTTTTTTTTTTTTTTTTTTTTTTGGAGAGGTCTTTCCTATAGGGCACGTGCACTCGTCAGAAAGACAGAGAGAGAGAGCGAAAGTGAGAAATAACCCCCCCCCATGCCCGGGAAGTATCGCCACACCACAATCCTTTCTCTTCCACTCTCCTCTTGAGATCTTGGGCATGCAATCACACGTGCCTAGCGTGAGTTTAAGACTCCAGGTCCGAGACTCAAACTGCAGTCAACTACATGGGAGTCCAGGGACGTAGCCATTACGGCATCTGCAGGTCCCATAAATTTTAAGATTGATTATATCAGGGATGGCAGGTAGCATGGTGCTTAAGGCACTGAACTCCCTCATGGCAGACTGTGGTTTGATTCCCAGATCTAGCAGCTTTTTCTCTCTCTCTTTCTCTCTCTCTCTTTCTCTCTCCCTCTCTCTCTGTCTAGTGAGCTCACATGCCCTTCAGCAAATTGAAAGTAATAATAATAAATTAAATAATACATTAAAAAATGAAACAACCACCACAAAAAAGATGGGTTATATACATAAAAACACACACGCACTGAGAATTAAGAAAAAATCATTTTAAATTTACAGCAGAAATAACCAAAACTAATAAAGTGGTATGGGTATCCATTAATTTATAAATAAGGTCAGTCAAATAAGTAATTACAGAAACCTTATTTGAAGACTTCCACTCGTGTTTTCACAGACCAAATTCCCTCACACAGACCCAGCTCCCTTTGATGGAGTCATCCCCTCACCCCCACTTTCCCTCCCTTACCCCACTCCCTCAGCAGCTTCACTGGAAGCTGCTCACACTGGAATGCACTGAAGAAATTCAGGTCTTTCATCTTATTTAACTACTGAGCTTGGGTTTATATAAATTCATAATTGTGATTCCACACTTGGTGAAAAACATAAACAAAATTAGAAACTCTGGACAGCAAAGATAATAAATGTTCAAATGGTGCCCTACAGATAAATCATATAGATACAGGATTTCAAACATCAGCCAGTGTGTGTGGTTCCAAGTCCTTTGAAAAGAAATCGTTCCGCTGTGACATGCTGATGTTAACATTTTAATTAATGGGAAGTCAAATAAAAAACTATTCTTCTCTTTTACATTTTTTCTAAATTAAACCACACTACTCTTGTGTTTAAATTCTATTTTCCATTAATAAATGTACCTTATGCTATATATGTAGCTTTCAAAATGTTGATATTTACATCACTCACTAAAGTATATTCTGAAAATGGCACTTTCTCTAAAGTGCAGACTGCTGTAAGCTTTATGTTAACTGAAATACTTAAATACCACTTCAAGGTCATGAAGTTGATTCTCATAATAGAAAGTCCTTTTGTGAATTTTTTTTTTTTTAACTTACGAATTTAGTAAAGCTAGTCCCTTAGAGTATTCTGGCTCATTCTAAATATCACAGTGGCAAGAAGTAACCCTTGTTTGATGTATCTTTATTGTTTCTCTGCCACTGTTATGGCTACTAAAAGGTCAGTCAGAGCTTATGGCACCAAAAGGTCATTTTTGTTTTTCTAAAGAGAGAACTTTTGACATATGATATATTATGAAGAGAATAGAGACACCAACTGATGTACTGTAATGCTAATCATTCACATACTTTATTTTTTAAAAAGAAACGAGAGAAAATCCTTTTAATTTGAAAATACATTTTAAACATTTAAAATAGAAAATAAAAAAGTTACATACCTATGGTCCGCTTGGCAAAATTTATAATTAGTAATCCAAGCAACAGTTAAGTTCACTTGCAGTCTTTGTTTAGGTTTTGCTTGTCTATCATATATATATTTCTATTTATATGAGTTTGGGACCAGAGAATAAGAAAAAAAAAAAGTGAAAAGTATAGGTTTATTAAAAAAAAAAAAAAAGCCAATCATCATATTCTTTCGCTGCTATCTTCTCTATTTTAGAACAAGGGACAATGCTGACACCTGAACTTGAATCACTGAATGGCCAATTTAGTGGCCAGAGAAATGTTCTTTACGAACAGCAAAGTAATAAACCACTTAGGTGAGTTCAGTCCCCTTGTATGATTACTTCAGGACAGACTTTTTGTCAAGTACTTCAGTACTGTTCCACAAATTATAAGCATTTCACATGTTATCTTTAATTTTTACAACAGTCCAAGAAGTTAGCTATTATGATCATCATGTTTTAAACAGGGAGATTAGAAGTCTGTCCCTTACGTTACTACTTCAATAGGACTCGTAGAGCCTTCTTTTCAAACACCTTTAGAGGATGAACCTCTTTCTCCAGATGAAAACTGATGCAGAACCACAAACAGTACATGCATCAAACGGTAATTTATCTGTCTGCCTTTATTTTAAGCTTTAGTAGATAATATTTACTCTACAGATAATCAGTAAGAACACAAAAGCTATTTTCAAAACAAAAATTTCTAAGCTGAGAACGTAGATGAAAGTTATACCAGCTTTAACATCCAAACTATTTGTTTTATTTTGGGTTATATAATATAAAAACAATTGTGCAGTGCATAGAACAATTGCAAGTGATAACAATTTTTTAACAGCACATCTTGCAATTTCATGATACTCTTCAGTTTAACTGATCTCGAAGACTAAAGGAGACGCAGAAAATTGTTTCGAGGTGGAATTACTTACATTATCTAACATCTGCTCTCAAACCTTAATTGTTAAATTTTTAAGTTGAAATTGGTTGATGAACAGTTTTTCATCCATTTTAAACAATCATTCTTTGGAAAATAATTTTCAAATGTATCTTTCATCCATTTTGCATTCAACAATGTCAGTTTCTAAAATCAGTCAAATCACCCTCTTTATCAAAGTTTCAAAACAGTAAATATACGTAACTTGTGATGCAAATCAAAACTTTAAAGCTCTGTTTTGATGGCTGATGCTTTATCTGCAGTTCTAAGAAAAATGACATTGTAATAGCACCTTACTAAAAGCAGCTTCTTTGGCTTAATCCAAACATTAGCGAGATACGCGTGGTAGGGAAGCCGCATTATATCTAAGCCAACTTTGGTTAACAAATGTTTTTACTAGAAAACAGTCATGTTTCTTGTTTTGCCTGAAATATTTGTACTAACACTTCACCACGGGACAGTTAATGAACTCTACCATAAAAACAATGAATGTTTTTATTTTTTATTCATAAAGAGCATGAGTGCTTACAAAGAGAAAGCGAGTAAGCACTCTCGAATGGGATTGTCACGACACAATCCGTTTTCCTCCATTTCCCTTTTTCATCAGAATCTTTGACATGCATGTGATCAGAGTACTTTTCAAGACAATGGCAGGGATGCAAATCATAGTTGGCCATGTAGGATTTGGCGCCCTTAATCACTGTGCAAAGGGGCTGGTCCAAAATAGTGCAGGTTTTAAAATCCATTGCATCATTACGAATAGTTCTAAAAAATCTGCAAAAATAAAATCATAACAAAATATATCATTGGTAGCCAGTTTCTATCTTTTAAAAAGTAAATCAGATAATGAATTGCTTTTGTGTTTTTACCTTATTTTGTCAGTTTTCAGAACACTGGATGTAAGGGAGCATCTTCAAAAAGTTCACGAAAAATGTATATTACAAAAAAATTATACATGGATTTAAAAAAAATTGCACCCAAATAAACTAGCACCATATGTTTATCAGTATCAATGAGAATAGCTTCATAATTTATTGACAAGTATAAATATGTTAATAATAGTCACTCCATGATGAGCCTAAAGAGTCTCATCAAATCCATTGCCTTTTAAATTTCCTTTTTTTTTTTTTTTTTTAGGGAATTTTTGATAGCGAGAGCATGTGCTCACTGGAGAGACAGAGGAGAGAAACAGAAAATGAGAAATCATCCCCCCCCACCCCGCCTTGAGGGGATAGCCTGCTGCAATCCCTTCTCCATTTTCCTCTTAGGATTTTGGGCACACATGCACATGCTCCTGACATGAATTTTGAGTCACTGGGTCCAGGACTAAAACTGGGGTCGACCATTTGGTAGTCTAGTGACATAACCTTTCTGCCATCTGCTGATCCCTAAATTTCACATTTTAAACATATAGTGTCAAGCCATAATTCTTCACCTTTTTCTGGAACCCAAGTAAAATTTACAAATTCAGAAGTCAGTGTAGAAGTACATCAAACATAACTCAAGACAAGAAACAACAAAAATCAGTGTTGTGCTTTCATTGACAGAGTTTTCAGGGATTAAATATCATTGTTGTGCTTTCATTTACAGAATTTTCAGGGAATAAATATCATTGTATACATATAAAATATTACCAAGTTTTCATTTTCATCACTGATAAAAATAAATATTTAGGGACCAGCAGGTGGCGTGGTGGTTAAGGTGCTGGACATGGTCAATGACAGTTCAAGTCCTCGACCTGACTGCTTGCTTTCTTTCTCTCTCTGGTGAGTGCACATGCTCTGTAGCAAATTCAAAATTAATGATAATAACGATGATGATGACATATTTAAATAAATAAATATAGTAACTATTTATTGAGTAGCTATCATGTACCAGAACTATGCCTTACACTACAGCTCCAACAGCTAACAAAAAAGAATAGTCCAGGCTCTAATCATCATGATTTCAATTTAGGTCAAATGTTTGTTTTATCTCTGACCTGTCTTCATGGATTATTAGGCAGGAATTTTAAACCTTTAAGAGCACAACCCTTTCTTCAAAGAATATCTTCTTGATGCCAATATGTACATTAGATCCTATTTCTGATATAGCTCCTCCTTTTACCTCTTAAAAATTTAGAAATCCACAGAACACAATTTGAAAATCTCTGCTTCAGATAGCACAACTTACCTATACAATATTTGAACTTTCTCACCTACATTAGAAACAAGTATATAATCAAACAACTTCCCAAGGAAGGTAGCAAATGTCTCTTTTAAACAAATGTCTCTGAGACATAAATGCATTCATTCATTTGTTCCAAAGTTGCTTACTGTACACATGCAATGACGTATGTACTAGGCTGAGCAAAGGTAAATAAGCAATCATATAAGTAACAAGAATACACATGTCATTGACATTCTCTGATTAGAACTCTATTTTTTTTTCCAGAAAAAGATAGTGTATCCCAAGGATCTCAGAAGATGCAGAAAGAGGAGGAGTTGGTGGTATACAAGGGAAGGAAAGAAATCTTTTTTTTAAAAAGAATTATTTTACTTTTAATTCATTGTCATTATCTTATTTTTATCTTTTTGAAGTTGGCCAGAGAGAGACAGAGACAGAGAAAGAAAGTGAGAAAGCAAGCTGCTAGGTCCAGGACTTGAACCATGGTGAGCCATGGGAGTCCAGCTGCCTTAGCCACCACATCACTGCCTGCCTCAATAAAAAAATCTTCGGGTTTTTTTGTTTTGTTTATTTATTTATTTATTTTTTTTGGTGAGGTTTTTGTTATAGGGCAAGTGCCCTCAACAAACAGACAGAGAGAGGCAGAGAGACAGAAAGTAAGAAATCACTCCCTGGGGGATTGCCACACCACAGTCCCTTCTCCTCCATTCTCCTCTCGGGATCTTGGACACGTACGCACATGCATCTGGTGTGAATTTAAGCCACTGGGTCCAGGACTCGAACCACGGTCAACTACATGGAGTTCAGCGACATAGCCATTATGCTAACTGCTGGTCCCAAGAGTGAAATCTTGATAAGCAATGTATGTCATTCAAGTAGGAGCTACACATTCCCCTTGACATGATGAAATATAGTTCACATTTTATGCTACTCTGGTCCCATGTTCAACACCGTTACTTAGAACATAAGTGGGCTTTTGACTGTTTGGACCACAATCCATTAGATACAATGCTTAATTCTGGTCTATAGAGGACCAAGGTTATATCAGAGATCATTTTATTCATCAATCATCTGTGGTAGGATGCTTTTCATTGCAAAAGCACATTTACAGTTTGAGCCATGTGTAAAATCAACACATTAATTTTATATGTTGCTTATATTCATCTGATATATTTTAATTTAGAAAGTTACAAAAAATGCATCCCTTTATTTTCTACCACATTAGATTTATTTAAAAAAATTTTTTTAGAGACAGAGATGTTTGCTATTGCTATAGTGCGTGTGAGCGCACAGGAGAGACAGAGACAGAAAACAAGAAATCACCTCCTGGGGGGAATGGCTACACCACAATAACTTCTCCTCTATTCTCCTCTCGGGAGCTTGGGAACACTCATGAGTGCCCATATTTATAAAAATTTCTAAATTTGTAGCTATCATTCTGTTTTTACATGGCCAATTTTCACTTAATATGTATTGTATATTTCTTAATCAAGCCAGTTAATACTTTGAAATAAAATTTAGAACTTTTAAACAATATATATTTTATTTTATAGTTATTTTAAATGACAAGTGATATTAGAATATCAATACTTTTATATATCACTTATATTGATCATTTGGAGATAATATCTTGAAAGACTTTTCTTAAAGAAGTTGATCAGAAACTACCTTTAAAAGTCATTGTTGAGGTGGAGCTGGCAGGTGGTGTAGTGGTTGAGGATGCTGGACTCCCACATGTCTGACCGCAGTTCAAGTCCCGGACCTGGCGGCTTGCTTTCTCCCTCTCTCTCGTTCACTCTATCTCTCTCTGGTCAAATTTAAATAAATAAATAAAATATAGTTAAATAAAATAACTCTTTAAAAAGAAAGAAAGATCATTGTTGTGGAGCCAGCAGGTGGTGTGATAGCTAAGGTGCTGGATTCCCACATGGCCAACAATGGTATGAATCCCAGACCTGTTGGCTTGAACACCACACCAGGTTCACGTGTGTGCATGCCCAAAAATTCCAAGAGGAGAATGGAGGAGTAGGGATTGAGGTGTGGCCATCTTCCCTGTAATTTCTCGCTTTTCCTCTCTGCCTCTCTTTGGCAAGTGCATGCGCCCTGTGTCAGAAAATTTTTTAAAATGTTAAAAAGATCCAAAGCCAAAATGTGGTGGCACATAGCATCATTGCTTGGGAAGCCGAAAGCTGCATGGGAGTCCCAGGTTCAGTTCTAGGCCAACCTAGACATGCTGGGTGCCACCTTGCTTGCTGGTAACCCTAGCTAATTGAAAGGCTGGAGCAGAAGGATTGCAGCACTGCAAGATCCTATTGAAATCCTTACTACACCTGTCTCTGTCTCTCTCTGTCTCCCTCTTCCCGTTTCTAGCTCTTGCTCTCCTCAAAGGAAAAATGCATTGTTTTAATATTAAACATTAAATAAGAAAAATATTTTATTAGCAAATAATGCACAATTAGCCAACACATAATAATAGCTGCAGAGTATTTTTGCCTTTTTAGAATACAATGAATATGCATATTTTAAAAGTCTAAGAAGTAGAGTAAAAATATATCCATCAGGACCAGCAGTTAGCGTAATGGCTATGTCGCTGGACTCCCATGTAGTCGACCGCGGTTCGTGTCCCGGACCCGGTGGCTTAAAACTCACGCCAGGCGCGTGTGTGTGCATGCCCAAGATCCCAAGAGGAGAGTGGAGGAGAAGGGATTGTGGTGTGGCCATCACCCCCGGGGGTTGATTTCTCACTTTCTGTCTCTCTATCTCTCTCTGTCTGTCTGGCAAGCGCACACGCCCTATAGCAAAAACCGCTAAAAAAAAATATATATATATATATATATCCATCAATGCTATTAATATAAAACTCAATCTGTGCAGTAGTGTTTTCCAAGCCGAGACTAGAGCAGAGAGAGAGATGTTTAATTTCATGTTAATGTTTTCCTTTTTCTTAGTACAGGTAGAGATTTCTCTTAAACATGGAGCAGTCTTTCTTCTCCACATCAAAATGATGTTGAGGAAAAGAAGTAGTAGTAGTTTGAATGATGAGACAAAAAACGTAATAGAGAGGATTAAATGATGACACTTGTGGAACATGACAGCACCACGTTGCATGATTTAACCTGCTCTCAACACAGCGATTAGGTAAACACACACATGTGAAATACTCCAAAAGCAAAAGTTTTCTAACATAGTAAGTTTTGCTGATCTTAAAAGAACAAAAGTTTTCATTCCAGTGTTGTTCATTATAGGTTTGTCCTGAAGGAGAGAGGTGGTCAGACCTGTCAGGGGAGGACTTGTTTGGTCTCTTTGTGTGGTATTTATAGCCTGGTCTGGTTAATGTCAATCTTCACTTTATTGGTATTCTCTTAAATCCTGAAATTTTACCCAGACTTTTCCTTATAAGCCCAATCTTTTCATATAAAGCTTTACGTATGTTTTCAGCAATATAAAAGTTCTCTGCTTCTTCTTTACAAAATATTTTTTCTTATATAACCCTATATTGGATGCCTAGTGTAAATTCCACCTAAACCTCAAGTTCAACTTGACTATTTGCTGTTTATATACACGCTACTTTTTTCCCCACTCTTGAGTAATGAAAACAAACAAAAATCCTTTTTCAGAGTCCCAAAGACAGATTTTTCTCTGATAGCCTTTGTCAGTAATGGAAGTGGAAAACTCCAATCAATCAACTACGGAGATGAGAGCTCGTGAGTATCAACTTCTGTATTAAAGAAAGGTATTCCACTCCCCTTTGCACATATAAAAATCAAATAATTCCTAATAGGCAACATAGAAAATAAGATCACATTTTCTGTTGTCTATACTTCTTCATTTTTTTTAAAAAAAGGAATCTTCAGCATCCTTTAAAAACTACGAACCTAGAATTCTCTTAATTGCAATTCCACTATATTTTTTTTCTTTAACAATCTTAGTTTGGATTGCAATAGAACAAGGGAATAAAGAGCAAGAAAGCAAGATACAAATTGTATGAACCTTAACACATATTAGTAGGAAAAAGCAGTTTAACATAGAAACAGCATATACTGCATTCTGTCATTTATTGTACATCTACCATTCTGATATCCTTTCTCAAAAAGAAAAAGGAGAGCGATTTTAGGAGTATAATACTGTAAATAGAAATTGTGGGTGATTTCCTCAGATAACCTTGCTTCAACTACCAAAACTGAGCCCATATGAAAGGCAATGGAGTTCAATGGAGTTGTTTTCTTCTGATTGTCATCCATAATAATGGTATAAAATGTTCGTTTTAGAATGTTCCATGTAAATGATGGGTGGGGGTCAAGAAGAAAATATTAATTTTAAATTACATTGTTATTTAATGCCTTATTATACTGAATAATAATGAGATGCTTAAAGATATTCCTATTTCAATTCTTGAACATCTCAGAATGGTAATAACATTAAAAACAAGCATAACTGTAAGAAAGCATTTTTTATAGTATGTCACACACAGCACTCTGTTTTCTTTTCCCTGTGTTTTAAAATTGATGAGCTGTTCATTCTTCGTTTCTATGGCTAGGTTTTGATAGCTACTGTGATAACGATTAATGATTCTACTCCATAAAACAAATCATATTTCTTTTTCTAGAATAATCTTAAATGGTTAAATTTTTATTCTTTATATCATTTCATTTTTAAGTCATAAGTTATTATACAATATCAATGAGTTAACGAGGATTTTCCAGTTAATAGATTATTAGTCTTTCTTGAATTTCAGTAAGGCAGGTATTTTATTATTTCAAAAGCCATTATTTTTACTCATATGGATAATACGTAATAGATAATATTAGACAATATGAATAATTTGACTATAAATGTCCCAGTGCCCTAAATACATTTATCTTCCAACTGAACAGTTGTAATGGTAAACCTTATACTTTTCCTATTAAGAGACTCAGATGCAGAAGTGCAAACATTTGCCTACCCTTTCTCAGTTATAAATATATTTCATAGTATTCTCTCTTCCAATGGAACCAGTTCTATGATCCCTTTCCTACTTCTGACCCCCAATCCTTTAATCCCAAATCATGATTTTTTTTCAAATGTGGTAAAAATGTTTCAATCAGCATTTAGTCTTCAAACACATCACCCTAAATCTATCACATTTACTCTCCCACCTGTCAGACAGTTATTTCTGGTGTTAAAGAGCGTTCTCTTTTATTCTAAGAGTATAATTTCTGCATATGTAAACCAACTCTCAAATTGTCTGTTACCTAGCACAAAGAAAGGCCAAAGATGGGAAACAGGCATTATTCACTCTATAAAATAATTATTTCTTTTCCAAAATTTTTACAACTCAATTTCTCAACAATGAACTCTCTTATTGCATTTTAATATAACTTGCTTTATAAAACTATTTTACAGACACTTGCAAATGGAACCATATTCATAGGGGAAATTTTTAAATGGAAAGGACTGTATTTAAAAGAACCAAAAAGAAAAATGTAGGGAATAAATAATGTTATTTCCCCCACACTATAGACTTCAGAGCTATCATGAGAAATGCAGAATTATAAGCAATGGTTGAAAAAAACTATACTTTTTACATGTACTTATCAAAGTTAGGAACTAGAAAATTGAAATTTATAGAAGGTGTTATGTGTTCTTTGTTGTCCTGGTTTTATGTACTTTTCTAATCAATATGCATTGAGAGCTTCTCAGTATCAAATGAAATTTTGGCTTTTTTATTTTAAAAAGAGGTACTTTCACTTTAAAAGTATAGAAATACTTAAAGTTCATCTTTTTAATGCTACTAATGTGCCTGAAAATAGACTTTAATCGATGAGAAAAGAGAGAATGCTCATCTCCAAGTTCAAAGAGACTGCTGCAAAACCTCCTGGTCTGCTTTGGAGAGTCTGACTAGCTGCAGAGAGTGGTTGAGTGCCGCAGTCAAGTTTCCTAGCATCCCCACCACACAGTTCTGGACCGCCAGGTTCTGCTTATAGAACCTGGTATACTTTGAGAATGACTTTTCACCTCCATTCTGAGAGACACTCGAGATGTTTTTTTTAATTTTTTCGAAGTCTCTGTCTCCATGATTGCAGCTTGTCTGTCTCAAGACTGGCCTGTCATCTGTTGTGGCTTCCTGCCTGTCCATGACTCTGCCCTACGTTTGAAGTGTTCTCTTGGTGTGTCGATGAGCCATGCAGTCTGTAAAATACAAATTTGTTTGTGAAAGATGTTTTTATAAATCTTTCAAAGCACTTCAAAGAATGCTTTGGTTTTTCCAAACCTTTTGAACTAGCAACATTTCAGAACAAGTATGAATTTCACGTTATTGAAATTTCATATGAAGAAATAGGCAAAAAAGTTCACTTTTAAAATACACTTGAATGTCCGTTGAGACATTTTGCAATGTAAATCTTGCATGGAGTAACATCTAAGTACTTATGGGTTTCCACAAGTAGAGAGTTGAATAACTGTACAGATAACATACTACAAGGAAATATAAGAAAATGATGTGAAATAATAATCTTGCATATGTTAACTCACCCTTTATCACTGACTTTGATGACAAAAGAATTTCAAAATATCAAATGTGACATTTTTTGATTAAATCTAACCTTTAGAAAAAAAACAATGTGACAAAACCTGTCATAATTCATTGTATTTTATCATTGTCTCTAAGTCTGCCTTTCTTTAAGGTTAAACTTCCCACGTGTAATTGTCTACATAAAAGCTTCTTATAAAACATTTCTTAATATAATTTGAAGTCTACCATCATTTTTTTTTATCTAAATACACTTGCCCCCCATGTCTGGGTCTAGCTTTTCTAAGGAACCATTCACTCCTTAAAATCTTTATTGCATCTTTCTATCACTGAAATTATAAACTTCAGGGTGTCCACCTAAATCCAGGTTCGGGAACATCTTTAAATTTAAGTGCAGCTTTGAGCTCTGTTTCTACAAAGTCACAAGATTTAAGGAGATAAATTATTAAATGAGTAAAATTTAGCTTGGAATTTGATTTTAGCAGAGAAGCTATTATCAATATTTTCCAACTGGTATGTCCATTGAAAACATTGACTTATTTCTAATATTCATGAACACTAAACCTCTTTTTCACTGGGGAGTGTGACTTGATGCTTCTGCTTAAAATCCATACTGTTTCCTGGAACTTTCTCATTGCTTCTGGAAACCTCTGTCATTCATTCTGTCCTCCACAGGCTGGATACATTTTAATTTTTAAAAGGTCTTCAAAAATTGATTTATGTTTTCATTATGGAAATATTTCTTGTGGTTTCAATGGAAAATATAATAACACTGCTATGGAGGAAAAGGATTAAGGAGCCCAAGAAAGGGGAATAAAAGTTAATTTAAAGTAACATCTTCTCTATTATTTTATCTTTTGTAATGTATCTTATTTGCATCTATTTCCCAGAAAACAAGGTTATGATCTTCTACTGCAATTACTGGGACTACCCGTGCATGGGGTGTGGAGAGGGGTTCCCAAGGAAAGGAAGAAATAAAAATAAGGAATTGGTGTTTTTAAATATTTTATATTGTTCCCTAGCTCTAGTTTCTAAAGTTCAAATTTTTATTCTATAAATCCTTATTACTATTTGAGATAATAAAGACTTCTTTTGGAATCAAAGGTAAAAATACTGAGGTAAATACATTTTTATCAATACTCAGAAGTCTTTAAGACGCTTTCTTTATGACATTCATGTCTGTCACCTGGTGAATCATAAACAGGTTTCTGGCTGTTTATTCAGTGGTCTGCTCGACAGTTTGTTTGTTTCTGTTAATTTTGTTTTATTAATGATAGAATATGTGTGCACACACATGGAAGAAAGAGAGGGAGGAGCACCGTCTAGAGTCTGGGTACTATAGGCTCTCCTCCTCCAGTCCTCCTGCCTGTTGTCCACTTGAGTTTGTGCCCTGTTTCAGGCAGAGCAGGATTCCAACCACAGTCACCATGAGGGATTGAGTTTCTTTTGAGCAGTCCATTACTGCTGAGCCACAGAGCCAGCCTATATTCACTTGTCCGACCAGGATTCAGAGTCCCTCCTTGGTAGTTTGAAAAACACGCCAGGTGTGCTTATATCCCCAGGATGCCGACAGGATAGCAAATAGGAGCACAAAGAATTACAGCATGACCAGGCCTCACTGAGGGATGCTTTCTTTCTTGCTGTCTATTTCTCTCTTTTCTTTCTCTTTCTATGTCTTCATACATATGCACATCTCCTCTGACTTAAAAAAAATAAAAAATAAAAAAGTAGCTTCTCAGCTAGATGGCCTTTCCCTGGTTTCTCTCTTCTATATTTCATTTTACACATTATTTCCGGGTTAGTATTCTAAACATTAATTTGGTCATGACCCTTTCTTATCGTCCGTCTTTCAATGATACAGTAGTGTCAAGGAAAAACACTTTATTCCAAGTAGGATGCTACTTCTCAAGGATTTGTTCACATTCTACTTCTTCTGCCTTGTCTTCTTTGACCTTAAAAGCTCATGGTAAAAATGCCCTCCGGATTTATTGCTCAAACCAACTCTCACAATTAAGTATACCACCTCCTCAGACAGATTGTAATTGAGCAATGTTTAAAAATGCTTTTATAAACTATATACTTTACATGTTACCACAATTCTCATTTTCCTTGGTATTCTCCATGATGTATTTTATAGAAACCGGTACATAATAAGTACTCATGAAATATATGATACTTTAACTTACATACGTAATCTGTGATACTGAGCAGAGTGTACTGATAACATTGTGATTAAGATGATGGTGATGATGATAAAAAGGAAGCAGAGAAGCACACAACAGACATGAATGAACTGCTGAATACAATACCAAGGTAATTAAACAGCTGTTCTTAGTAATCCCCCCACATGCTAGCATTACTTCCTCCCATATTCCTTGGTTACCTGAGGGCCTCATTCTCTTTTCAGAGTTCCTACAAGTTAACTCTTCCTGCATATAATTCCCATCAAAATCTTTTCAGATTCTTGGTGATGAGAGGTAGTTTCTGAGTTTTTTCCTACTTACGTCTAACAGACCTAATGAAAAAGAGTTCTGGAAGAGATTATCCAACCCAACTGCCCAGAAGTTTAGGTGTAACCACTACAATGCTATTCCAAAGAGAAGGAGGTCTTTGATTGTTCATTTATTTCACTTATCTTCTGAATCTTTTCTCACTGATTTTCATTGGAAACATTGAAGTAAAACAAAGCTACAAAAAGCAAGGGCAAACTTTGATTGTTCATTATTTCACTTATCTTCTGAATCTGCTCTCACTGATTTTTATTGGAAACATTGGGTAAAGTAAAACAAAGCTACAAAAAGCAAGGGCAAATTGTCAGAGTTACATCCAAAGGCACTTTTATCAAAAGGTGACACAGGAGAATTCCTACCAAATAACAGCAATTGAATGTATTTTAGGTTATAATAATTTTAGAGCGCACACATAATTAAAAGCTTTCAAATTAATGTAATGGTGGTTATAGGTCTAACTATGACACAGGTGAAAAAAAATAACAAATAACCAGAAGACTAAATTATAGCTTATACATACAATAATTTCTAAAGTAAATAAAGTAGTAATTTTTTTAAATAATTCAAAATAACTAAGAATGTGTAGCATGAATGAAAAAACTTCTTTCATAAAACATCAATTAGTTAAAGGAAAATCTCAATAGAGGTTAAGAGATGGGAACCAGCAGTTAGCGTAATGGCTATGTCGCTGGACTCCCACGTAGTCGACCGTGGTTCGTGTCCTGGACCTGGTGGCTTAAAAAACTCACACCGGGCGCGTGTGCGTGCGTGCCCAAGATCCCGAGAGGAGAATGGAGGAGAAGGGATTGCGGCGTGACCATCCCCCCTGGGGGTGATTTCTCACTTTCTGTCTCTATGTCTCTCTCTGTCTGTCTGGCGAGCGCACGGGCCCTACAGTGAAAATCTCTCCAAAAAAAAAAAAGAGAAAAAAAATAATTTGCCATAAATTTCTGCTCAAAACAAACAAAGCAAAGGAACTCTTAGTAATTCTGAGAGAAAAATATTAAAAATACCAGGTGTGTGTGCATGCATGCCCAAAATCCCAAGAGGAGAAGGGATTCTGGCATGGTTATACCCTCCAGTGGGGGTGGGGGAACAGCAAGTGATTTCTCACTTTCTATCTTTCTGTCTCTCTGGAAATCACCTGCATCCTATAGCAAAAAAAGAAAAAAAAAATTTCTCTCAAAGAATAAAAAAAAAAAAAATTAAAGCCTTTTCAAAATAAATTTAAGAAAAAAAAAATTTAAGAATAAAATAAGATATTAAAAGCTTAGGTTATAAATTAGCAGATACACACATAAGGACTACAGCTACTAGAATTTAAAAAAAAGAAAAATCACCATTATTGCTAATATAAAACTATCTAGAAAACCCTACAAATAGAACTAAAAAAATGTTATTATAAAATGAATAATTAGATCAAACTGGCAGACATAATGTAATTATAGACAGAAAGTCTTTCCTATATAGGAATAATAAATAATTACATGTATAAATGTATGTATTCATAACAGCTATAAAATACAGGGCCAGCAGGTGGTATCATGGTTAAGGAACTAGACTCCCACATGGTTGACTGCAGTTCAAGTTCGGGACCTGGCAGCTTGAAACCCAGGCGCATGTGCATGCATGCCCAAAAATCCCAGGAGGAGAATAGAGAAGGGATTGCAATATGGCCATCTCCCCTGAGGATGATTTCTCACTTTCCTTCTCACTATCTCTCTCTCTCTTTCTCTCTGTCACTCCCCAGTGAATGCATGCACCCATGTCAAAAACCTTGAGATATACACACACACACATGTTGACAAATATATGTATATATACATACATACATGGTATATAAATGTGTGTGTATATATATACATATACACATGGATATATACATACATACATATATACATACACACATAGTGTATATATAATACATATGCACACATATAATACAATATTTTTGTTATGAAAGTATTCTATTTATAAGAATAATAAAAAACATAAAATATAAGGCAAAATATCAACAAGGATATGTAAACCTAACAAAGAAAATTTGTT
Organism: Tupaia belangeri chinensis; assembly: GCF_000334495.1. Classification (NCBI taxonomy): domain Eukaryota; kingdom Metazoa; phylum Chordata; class Mammalia; order Scandentia; family Tupaiidae; genus Tupaia; species Tupaia belangeri. The sequence goes on from NW_006159731.1 coordinate 6,491,485, forward strand.
ATAAATGTACTAACAGATATAAGTAGAGATATAAAATAGAGCCTTTTCAAGTTCTTGGGTGATTTAAATGAGTACTGTAAAAACGCCAAAGCTTTTGAAAACAAAATTCTTTTTTCTCTTTTTTTTTTTGGAGAGGTTTTCCCTATAGGGCGCATGTGCTCACCAGACAGACAGGAGACAGAGAGAGAGAAAGCAAGAAATCAACCCCCAGAGGGGACGGTCATGCCGCAATCCCTTCTCCTCCATTCTCCTCTCGGGATCTTGGGCACACACGCACACACACCCAGCGTGAGTTTTAAGCCACCGGGTCCGGGACGCGAACCACGGTCAACTACGTGGGAGTCCAGCGACATAGCTATTACGCTAACTGCTGGTTCCCGAAAACAAAATTTTTTTGAGATGCATTTTTACTATAGGGTACTCACCAAAGAGACAGAGAGAAATAGAGAGACAGAAAGTGAAAAATCACCACACCCGAGGGGATGGCTATGCCACAACCCCTTCTCCTTCATTCTCCTATCAGGATTTTGGGCACGCACACATATGCGCCTGGAATGAGTTTTAAGTCACCTGGTCTGAGACTCAAACCATGGTTGATTATGTGGGAATTCAACGACATAACCATTATGCCATCTGCTGGTCCCAAAAACAAATTAAATTTTAATCTAAGTGTTAGCACTAGCATTTTTAATTACCAGGTATTTAAAATTCAATTCCAGAAATAAATAGGTATAAATAGGGCAGGAACTTTTTTTTTTACTAGGTTTTGCAGTAGGGCACATGTGCTTGCCAGAAAAAGTGTGAGAGACAGAGAGAGGGGGAAAATGAGACACACTCCCCATGGGAGATTGGCCATGCTGCAATCCCCTCTTCCTTCACTTTTCCTTAGAGATTTTAGGCATGCACACACATGCACCCAGTGTGATTTTCAAGTTACTAAATCTAGGACTCAAACCACAATTAGCCATGTTGGAGTCTAGCACCTTAACCACTATCCCAACTGCTGGCCCCAAGGGGGGTGGGGGAATTTAAGAATTATTTCTTTAATGGTATTTATCATTATAATTATTTTTAAGTTTGCTGTAGGGCACCTGTGCTCACCAGAGAGAGACAGAAAGAGAAAGAAAGAGAGAAAGTAAGCCACCACATCTTTGACTTGAACCACAGACGACCAGGTAGGAATCCAGTGCTTTAACTATCATATCATCTGCTGACCCAAAGGAAAAAATAAAAAATAAGATTGAAGTAAATAAAGTAGCCATATATGGGAACCAGAAGTTAGCGTAATAGCTATGTCGCTGGACTCCCATGTAGTCGACCACGGTTCGTGTCCCGGACCCGGTGGCTTAAAACTCATGCTGGGCGCGTGTGCGTGCGTGCCCAAGATCCCGAGAGGAGAATGGAGGAGAAGGGATTGCGGCGTGACCATCCCCCCTGGGGGGTGATTTCTCGCTTTCTGTCTCTATATCTCTCTCTGTCTGGCGAGTGCACGCGCCCTACAGTGAAAATCTCTCTCAAAAAAAAAAAAAATAAATAAATAAAGAAGCCATATATGACATTGAAATATACTACAAATATATAATATCAACTATATTTATAAATATATTGGTAGTTAGATAAGTAGAAAAAAAAATGTTACCTAGCAGCACATCGTATTTCTTATACGGGTTTAGAGATTCTACCCCCTCACCCATTCCCACCAATTATTTGACAAAGAGTTGTCTCCCCAAGTTTCAATTCATATATTTATTATAGCCATTACTCATTGTATAAAACAAGATAGTAGATAAAAAAATCTAAACTATTACATCTGAGTCTTTCTTTAAAATAAAATTTTTTATAAAAAGCTAAAATGAAGAACTTTGTAAAACCTATAAGTCAGCAAATCACTAGCTTTACCATGTCATCACTTTTTTTTTAATGAGAGGTTGTTTTGTTTGTTTGTTTGTTTGTTTGTTTTGCTATAGAGCATGTGCACTCACTAGAAAGACAGAGAGACAGAAAGCAAGAAATCACCCCCTGGGGAGATGGCAATGCCGCAGTCCCTTCTCCTCCATTCTCCTCTCGGCATCTTGGGTACGCATGCACAGGCACCCAGTGTGAGTTTAAGCCACCAGGTCCAGGACTCGAACCGCAGTCAACTACATGGGAGTCCAGCAATGTAGCCATTACGCCATCTGCTGGTCCCTATGTCTTCATTTTCAACACCATTTTCCAATTTAATTTTATCTTTGCTTTTTTGAGGACTTACTTTCTTATACACAGTATAGTACTATTGTCTTACAAAAACTCATGGTATGTGAGTAAAAGTTCTTTTTTTAATGCCTTCTTTTTATTTTTTATTATTATTTTTAGAGAGAGGTTTATGCCTTAGAGTGTGTGCGTTTGCTGGAGAGAGAGGGGACAGAGACAATGAGAGGGAAAGCCAGAAGTCATCCCCCAGAGGGGATGGCCACATTGCAATCCCTTCTCTATTCTCCTTCCAAGATCCTGGGCACACAAGCGCATGTGTTCAGTGTGATTTTCAAGCCACTGGGTCTGGGACTTGAACTTTGGTCAGCCATGTGGAAGTTCAGCAACATAACTGCTAGGCCATCTGCTGGGCCCCTGGTAGCATTTTTTTTTATCTCTTCTTAATGAGCTATTGTTACATAAAAATTTTACCTATCTCTAACTGGACGAATGATTGATACTCAGAATGTTTCAGATTATAAACTTCTCTCCCATAGTCCTCTACATGGAAATTATCAATTGTTCTTTCATTGGCTATGTTAAGATCATTTTGTTAATTATGAGATTGTTTGTTGCCTGATTTTTAATTTTTTTTTTTTTGGAGAAGTTTTTGCTATAGGACGCATGCACTCGCCAGACAGACAGAGAGACAGAAAGTGAGAAATCATCCCCCCAGGAGGGATGGCAATGCCGCAATCCCTTCTCCTCCATTCTCCTCTTGGGATCTTGGGCATGCACGCACACGCGCCTGGCGTGAGTTTAATCCACCGTTTTCACATTTCTAGAACATTGCTAACAATTTCATCAAAAATTCATGTGTAAGAGTCTTATAGTTTTGTATTTGGTTGGTGGTATGGTGGTTGGAGCACTGGACTCTCACATAGCCGACCTCGATTCTTTACAAGTGTACCTCACAGTAAGTATGTCATAGACAATTCTACACATACTTGTAATCTCCGGTGTGAGTTTCAAATGTTTACAACAGAGTGTTAAATGTTGAAGGTCATCAATTTGTTTATATCTTCGATTTATTTATTATGTGCACCATAGCAGATTTAAAAAATAATAATACTTAATTTAATTAAATAAGTAATTAAAAAAAACCTTCTGTTTTGTTTTGAACTATTTATGAAAATATGATAATGGAGAGACCAGCAGAAGGAATACTGGTTATGTCACTGGACTCCCACGTAATTGACCATGGTTTGAGTCCCAGACATGGCAGCTTAAACTCACACCTGGCCTGTATGCATGCATGTCCAAAATCTCAAGAGGAGAATAAAAAAAAAAAATTGCAGCATGGTCCTCCCCGCTGAGGGGTGATTTCTTGCTTTCTGTTTTTCTGTCTCTATCTCTCTGGTGAGTGCATGTTCCCTACAGCAAAAAATGCCTCTCTCTAAAAAAAAATAAAAAGAGTATGAAAGAGAGTATGATAATGGAAATAACTTTAATGTCATGATGATGGAAAGAATAAAATTTTCCTACAAAATGGAAATATTATATAACCATTAAAATTATGTTTAAGTAAATATTTACTTAGATTAGACAATGTTTCTATAATACCAGAGCCACATAAAGTGGGATCTCAACCATTAAATAAATGATATATAATATTATTTTCACATAAATATATATTTTAGATAACAGTAAGGGACAGGCTATTACAGGAGCTTCTTTCTCAGTGTCGAAATTGGAACTCTTCATGTTTCCTTATCCTGAGGAAGTTAGAAAGAGGGCAAAATTCTGATGTATTTGATTCGTTCACCCTGCTTCCTCAAGAGGGGAGGAAATGAAAGTTATTAGCCTCCTTCACTAGTCTCTAACCATTGATACGGGACAACAGTCACAAACGCTAATTCTTTTCGCTCTAGTCCCATGGGACACAATGAGCTGGTAAAAGGTTTATATTGGCTAGTAAATAACTCTTGTAGTGTTCCTGCTGTAATCACCAAGTTCCCTCTGGTCAAGTATCATGTTTTCTAGTGGTTCCGGGTAGAGCCTCACATAAAATGAGCACTTATTAATTATAATGGTATTTTAATTTACGTGAAACTCAAAATGTCCATAAAGACAGATAACCCTTTTGCATGGCACTATCCTTGTCATTTCCTAAAAAGCATAAAAAAAATTAAATGAAAGTTTGGTTTTTTTTAAGAAAAAAAAACAAATGATTTACCTTGTACTCTCTGTTCTCTGAGCAGTAAAATCAAACCAGTGCAACATGGCTGCATGAACCACAAGGGTGTAATCCCATGTCATAGGAATTTTTAAATGTTCACTTTTAGAACCAGCTTTCAGTATTAAAGTGGTATTCATAAAAAAAGGTCCACTCTTTATGTTGATATTTTACAGACTTATTCATAAAAAATAACTGTATCCAAAATGAATTACTGTTGCCAGCTGTTTTTGTATTTAACCTTCTTTTTTTAATCATCTCTTCCTTGCTCATTGAAGGACTTGGACTATAAAATTTTAAGAAGTAACATTTAAAATAGGTACATGCACTAGAACTAGCCTCTTAAATAGGATTTAATGTAACTATTGATAGAATAATACGTACTAATAAAAAACACAATTCTGATTGTAGCACAACCATATTGGACTCTTTTCATAACCTATAGGCTTTGTATAAAATTTACTTACAAGATCCATAAGATTCAATTCTTTTTTAGATAATTTAAGAATTACATTGCTTTAGTATATTATTCCAGACCCAGCTACAGTGCTACATGCTGCTATGATGTTGTACTCTACAAACTGGGACCACATGAGAGGCCTGGGTTCGACTCCCAGAACCATGTAAAAGCTGAGAGCTATGGCCTGTGCCTATAATGTTATAATTATATTTTATAATTTTATGTGTGTAAGATTTCAAATTTTCATAAAAATGTAAAAATACCATCGTCTAGTGCACATTTTTACACTTTTTTAAAGAAGATGAATGAACATCAGTGAATACCAATAAGTAAATACATATTCAGGATTCCCGTGAGTGAACAGTTTTGGAGGCAAGAATATCGAATTGATATTATGTCTACTACTAATGAATCAAGATGTCAGGTGAGTGACTGAAAAATAGCACATGAAAATTTAGAATGTTAATAAATTTAAAACATGGCAAGGTAGATACTTTATACTATACTTGTTTTTGTTTTTTTTAAATAAAACTTTTCACTACATCTGTAGTGTGTTGGTTTTAAAGCGTGTATCTAAATATGTTTTCTAAAAATTTATTAATGTTCAAATTAGTATGCTTAATTTGTATCCCAGTATCAAAAGCCAGATGCTTCTGTATTTAATGTAAAAAAATATTTAATAATTATTTAATTTTACACAACATCATTATTATTTTTAAATTTGCTATAAGGTGCATACACTCACCAAAGAGAGACAGACAGAGAGGGAGAGAAGGAGAGAGAGAGTGAGAAAGCAAGCCGTCATGTCCAGGACCAGAACCATGTTCAGCCATGTGGGAGTCCAGCATCCCAACCACCTGCCACTTCCTGGCCTTTAATGTAAAATTTTTATTTTTATTCATATTCATTTACATAAGGTTAATTGAAAGAATACATGAATATATTTCTCTTCTATCAAATTGTTTTGATTCCAAATCTGTCACTTTGATCTACATAAGCAATTATTTGAGTTTTTAGATTAGTGTCCTGTTTTTAGTTTTCTCTGTATTTTTATTGATTCATGATGTACCATTTTTATTTTCCTTCTCTTAGCTCCAGAATTCTGACTTTACAACTTCTCCCCTTCACCTTTTGAACACTTCAGACTTCTATTCTTTTACCTTGTCAGTCTTCAGTAAATCAGATCAAAATACATTACTGAACATTCAACAACTTTTCATGTGGCCCAGTTTTTCCATCCCCTAAACATACAAACTAAATTCAAGAGTTGAAAGGTCAGTCTATGGCTAACTGGAGAACACGTGTTCTATCTAGAGTGCTACTGCCACTCAGTTCCAAACAATGAGTTTAGCAACATCAATTCCAGACTACTACATTGGTGGTCCTTTAATTCTACAATTAATCTTAATTGAAAGAAAAGAAGAAACCAATCTGTTGTGTGCTAGGATCTTGCATAACCAAGATACGAATCCGTTGTGTGGTAGGATCTTGCATAACCAAGTTGGTGTAGGTGCTGGATCTCTTCTGGCCAACTGCACAGTTGGAGTGCTGGACTTCAAGGCAGCAAAAACACTCAAGGCACACATGTGCATGCATGTCCATATCTCAAGAGGAACATGGAAAAGAAAGGATGTGGCATGGTCATCATTTCTGGGGGGTGCTCTCTCTCTCTCTCTCTCTCTCTCTCTCTCTCTCTCTCTCTCGTGCACACATGCCCAGTAGCCAAATATATATATATACATATATATATATATATATATATATATATGTTTAAAAAAAAACTGTCTAGACAAA
>NW_006159731.1:6498264-6513387 GCF_000334495.1 Tupaia belangeri chinensis
GCAATCCCTTCTTCTCCATTCTCCTCCTGGGATCTTGGACATGCACGCACACGTGCCTGGCGTGAGTTCTAAGCCACCGGGTCTGGGACGCGAACCGTGGTTGACTACGTGGGAGTCCAGCAACATAGCCATTACGCTAACTGCTGGTTCCCAAAGGTTAGATCATTCTTGAAACTAGTAAAGAAATTTGATATTTCTAACATAAACAAAACATCAATAATTGCATTTTTCTAGTTACATAACTCAAAGTTGAATGGACTCTTAAAAGGTAGGAAAGTAGGTAACTCTTACCCAATAAAAAAATCCCCTTTCCTGCATCCCTGTGGGAAGAATGTCCTTTCTTAGCTTGAGTACTTCCAGAACAGACAGCTGACTATCCCTTTAAATGACTGTACTGCTGTAGAATGACAACTCAAGATTATCTTCTGCACTTTGCTCTGGGACCTCTCTCCCACCAGTCCCAAAACTTACTCCAGAGCTTTGCAGAGTAACAGTGATACCCTGGGACTTTCTATGTCCTGGACTTCTTGTGCTTAGCTCTGTACATACATCTCAATTAATCTTCAAAATAGCTCTCTGAGTCAGGTATTATTATCCACAATTTCCAGGGAAGAAATTTAAACTGCAAGAAGTTGAGGAACCAGACCAAGGATAAGTTTTTAGGTTAAATTAAGCTAAATTAAAGCTCAAGATAATTTTATTCCAAATCTTGACATTAAAAATATGGAATCCAAACCATGACATCTTTGATTCTGCATTTCTATCCTGTTCACATAAGACTAATTGACAGCCAAAACAAAATTTGTGCCAACAAATTCTGTGCAAAATGTATTTTTGCTAAAACTGTACATATGCCACGTGGTATTTTCTTGAGGTTAGCTAGTTGTAATACTGAATTCCATAAAATACAGTAAAGAGTGTGTTGAAATTAACACAAAATGAAAGTATAAGCCAGCATTACCTCAAGCTCATAATAAAGAACTAAGTGTGTACCAAAACTAAAGAAAAGGTTTCCTCTTGATTATGAAAGAGATCAAAGTCTGGGCTATTTGATAGTTCTTTATCTAATGCAGAATTACTTTATTTGACTTCTGGTTTTCCATGCATTATATGAAAATCTCAGAAGTCATCCTTTCTGCCCTTATGACAACAAAAAGCTAAACAATTATCAACAAATATTCTTAAATTTCTCAAAAAATTGAGATGACAGGGCAAACCACTGCTCTCAAAGTTAGGGAGACACAGAAAATCACCATTTGCCAGGAACAGAAACCTCTGCTCAAGCCAATACATGGCCAGAAAACCTTAAATTGTGATTCGCAAATTGCTGGAAGCTCATTGTAAAGAAATTAGAGAGTCTGAAATTCTGACATGGGTGGTGGGCAGTCTTAGCAGGTGCTATGGTTCGAATGTTTTTGATTCCACCAAATTAATGTTGAAACTTAATCCCTGAATAAGGGGAGGCATGGCCTTTGAAAAGTGATTGAGTCCGGACAGCTTCATCTTCGTGAATGAGATTAGGTGTGCTTATAAAAGGGATTGAAGTAGGGCGTGTATCCCTTTTATCCTTCGGCCTTCGTCTGTGGAGTGCACAGTGTTCCTCCCTCACCAGACACTGACACTTCTGGAATCTTGATCTTGGATTTCCCAGCCTCCAGAACTGTGAGGAAAGAAATTTCTATTTTTCATGTTACCCAGGCTCAGGTAGTTGGTTATGGAAGCTCAAAACAGGCTAAAATAGTGCTGGGGGTGGGAGGGCAGCTCACTCTCAGGTGATTTTACCCATAGGAGACCTACTAGTCTGTCACAGTGAAGATAAAAAAAAGTCTCCAGGCAAGGGGATGCAAAAGTAACCATTTAAAAGTGCTTCCAGAGCACTGTGGTTTGTTTGTTTGTTTGTTTGTTTGTGGGTTTTTTTTGGAGAGGTTTTTGCTATAGGGCATGCATGTACACACGCCCAGAATGAATTTAAGCCACCGGGTCCAAGACTTGAACCATGGTCTACTACATGTAGGTCCAGCAACATAGCCATTATGCTAACTGCTGGTCCCCAGAGCACTGTGTTCTTAACAAGACCTACTACCCTCAAAAGAAAAAAAATTTTACCAGAGCCTAACTGCCTAAGGATTTTCCAGGGCCTCCCCAACCTGAGGCCTGAGAGAAGGGAAACGCACTTCAGCCTTTTTTAGCTGTCCTGTGTCACCTGAAGGGGACAAAACAGGTGATAACAAATACCTGATTTCCTAATGTGCAGAGATCAAATACCGAACCCATTTGCATTTGAACATAACTGGAAAGTCAAAATAGTCAAATCATTACATTGTTATCATTGATGCTATTCTATAATGCAGATGTTTTCTGCAGCCTCTAAGTACTTTCTCTGTCCTTTTAATTCTTGCTTTTTTTTTGGGGGGGGGGCGGGGGCGGGGGAGGAGAGGTTCTTGCCAGAGGGCGTGTGTGCTCGCCAGAAAGGCAGAGAGAGACAGAGAGATAGAAAGTGAGGAATCACCCCACACTTGGCAATCCCTTATCCTCCATTTTCCTCTCAGGATCTTGGGCATGCATGCACATGCTCCTGGCATGACCATACTGCCTGTTAATCAAATCTCCTTCCCCATCCACCATGCAGTTTCTGACATCTATCATTACGTTACTTCTATGCCATTGAGTCCTTCCGCTTCCACCATAGAGTGTGGACATTCAAAATATATTAAGCAGATATGTATAGTATTTGTCTTTCATGGCCTGACTTATTTCACTTAGCAGTATATCTTCTAGATATGTCCAGTTTGTGTCCAATGATAGAATCTCATTGCTCTTTACCACTTAATATTATTCCACTGTGTTTATGTGCCATATTGTCTTAATCTGGTAATCAGTTATTGAGCATTCAGATTGATTTTTTGTCTTAACTGTTGTAAATAATGTTGTAATAAACATCGATGTGCAAATTTCTCTCCAACAGAGGAATTTCATGTCTGTTGGGTAAATGTCCAACAATGAGATTACTATTTCACATAGTAGTTCTATTGTTGTATTTTTGAATTATTTATTTAATCTTATATATTACTTTTTTAATTTGACCAGAGAGAGAAAGAGGGAGGAAGAGAGAGAGATAGAGGGAAAGTGAGAAAGCAAACATCTAAGTCTGGAACTCAAACCAAGATTGGCCATGTTGGAGTCCAGCACCTTAACTACCACGTCACCTGCCAGCCCCTACTTTATTTTTGAGGTACCTATATACTGCTTCCCAAAGTACCTGTACTAATTTGCATTCCTACCAGCAGCACTCAGGAGGTTTCTTTGTTCTGCAGCCTTGCCAGCACTCGGTAATCTTTGTTTTTTAGTAATAGCCATTTTGACTGGGAATAGAAAATACTTTACTCTGGTTTTTATTTTGTATTTTTCTTATGATAAGAGATATTGAATACTTTCTAATGCCATTTAGCCATTTTTATGGGTGCTTATGTGTTAGTTTAGGAAATATAGCATGCTGTTACTGGCAACGTCATACATAGTTCATTGCAATTAGAAAGGTGAAAGTTGATTGACAACCTTGCAGCCACAGGCACCAATAATGTAGTCATTTTAATTTTAAGGAGATTTTTTTTTTTAATGACCTCAGTGATTCACCCTTGCCTATACCATTACTTTTTTTTTTTTACTTTATTAATTTATTTTAATTTGACCAGAGAGGGACAGAGCAAGAGAGTGAGAGCAAGCAAGCAAGAGAGAGAGAGAGGGAAAGTGAGAAAGCAAACAGCCAGTTTTGGGACTCAAACTACAATTGACCATGTGGGATTCCAACACCCTTTCCCACACTACCTGCCAGCACCTCAAGTCCTGTTTTTTCCTTTTTTTTTTTTTTCAAGGCTTTTGTCGTAGGGAGAACGTGTTCCCTAGAGAGAGACGGTGAGAGGGAAAGTGAGAAATCATCCACCAGGGGGTAGGCCACCACATTGTTTTCTCCTCCAATCTCCTCCTGGAATTTTGGGCATGCACACTCATGTACCCAGCATGAATTTCAAGCCACCAGGTCTGGGAATCCAGCACATTAACCACTATGCCATCTCCTAGTCCCTTTAATTTTTTTTTTCTTTTTTAACAAGGAACTGGTGGTTCTGAGTCCTCATGCCATGTCTTTCTACTTTGTTTTTCTCATTGTCATTGCTAACTTCCTGTTTACAATTAGAATCTCTCTTCTCACCAACTTCTGTTAACCTTGTTATTTTTCTATTTTTATGCTTCTTAATGTGTTTTTTAAAAGTTATCTAATCCTTAGAAATTAAACATTTAAGCAATAATAAAATGTTGAATAAAGAAAAAGTAGATGAATGCAAATAAAGACTATCTATGAGTTGTTATTAAAAAATTAAGTAACAGACACAGTTTGGTTGTCTCGACAGCATTCGTTCTATTCTTATCTCAGGGAGGTATGGCCAAGAACTTTATGAGGGGATATACAATGTTAGTATTTCATTGCCAGCCTTACTTCATTTAGTGTTACATCTTTTATCAGATAACTTCCACAAAAATGTGAGTATAAATCTAACAAAATGTATGCTTGATCTTTGCAACAAAAATTACAGAAGTTAAAGAAGGTTCAAATAAGCAGAAATAGTGTTTTTATAAACGGAAAGGATCTATCAATGTTATTAAGATGGCTTTTGACTTTTTACATTTATTTATTTATTTATTTATTTATTTATTTTTATTTTGCCTTAAGTATTGTGCACTGACCAGAGACAGAAAGAAGCAGAGACAGAGAGAGTGAGAAATCTCCTCCTTGGGGGCTGGTCACACCACAATCCCTTCTTTTCTATTCTTCTCCTGGGATTTTGGGCATGAATGCCCAGGCACCTGACCTGATTTTCAAGTTGCCAGGTCCCAGACTTGAATTGTGGTCAATAATATGGGAATCTAGTGCCAAAACTACTATGCCACATGCTTGCCCCAAGATGTCAATATTTTAAAGTTTGTAGTCTTGTATGGATATGATTTATGACACCTTGAAACAATTACAATAGTTACATCAAAGATCACTGGACACAAATCATCATTCACAGATACAAAAATAATGAAAAAGTTTGAAATACTGGAAGAATTGTCAAAATGTGGCCCAGAGATACAAAATGGCATATACTCTCAAAAAATAGTGCATTGGATTTGTTTGATACAGGTTGCCAAAAACTTCTAATTTGTCAAAAAAAAAAAATCTGCAAAGCACAATGAAATGAAATATGCCTGATAGATCTAAATGAAAAATGCAAAGCTCTAAAAAAATGTTGAGAATAAGTAGAAGTTCTGCATGACCTTGATAAAATTCTGCATGACCTTGGTAAGATTTTAGCTATAAGACCAAAAATGTAATCCATAAATAAAAAATATAATACATCAGACTTTATCAAATTTACATTTTTCGCTCTGTAAATAACTATTAAAAATAAGAAGACAGAGGCCATAAATTGCAATTTGTATATCCAGTAATGAACTTGTACCCTAAATATATTTTTTAAATTCTTAAAACTAAACAAGAAAACAATCAACCTGAACTTTTTTTATATGGGAAAAAGACTGAAAAATACATTTCACCGAAGAAGACATATGGATGGTAAATAAGTCTATAACACAGAAATCACCATCATTAGTCACCGCCATACATCTATTAGGGTATACTTATTAGAAAGGTTGACTACCACAGAGGACCTAGAATCAGCGACTACTCAGGAGTAGCAAATGAGACCGCCATGCAGATGCTGGTTTCCAGGACCATCCTTCAATGAGAGGAAGCAGGGCTTCTTGGAAGAATGGCAGATTCTAGAGCTAGGGCAGAGTAGGTACATGCTGAGTCTGGGTAGCTTATGATTCCAGAAAGTAAGTAACGACTCAAAAATAAATAAATACATAAATGAAACGGTAGAGGGGAAGATGACTTTTCAATAGGTGGTAATACCTGACCTGACCAAAAAGAGTCCCAATAGCCAGAGCTGGAACAACGTGAAAACAAAGCAAATGGCCCTATGTGACATAGACGTTTCAGTCAACAGGAACTACATATGCAACAATAGCCCCATAAGATTACAATGGAGCTAAAAAATTCCTATCACTAGTGACGCAGCCATCCTAATGTCCTAGCACATGCATTACTCTGGTGTTTGTGGTGTTGCCGTTGTAAACAAACCCTCTGTATTTCCAGCTTATACAGTATAGGACATACAATCATATAAAGTACATAATACTTGATAGTGGTAATAAAAGGCCGTGTTACTGGTTTATGTATTTACTATACTAGACTTTTTAGCATTATTTTAGAGTATACTCCTTCTACCTGTTGAAAAACTGATTGAGAAACATGTATCATGTTCAGGGAACAGCAGGAGCATAAATCTTGTGTTTACAGTCTTTTGATTGCATCATCACTCCTGCTTGGTTTTATCTTTCATTGATTCGTTTATCATGGTCCTTCCACTGAACAAGATGTGGAGGTGGAAGATAGTAATTTTTATAATCCTGACTACACTAATATGTGTGTCTTGGTTTTTAACAACAAAAAAGAAAGGAAAAGTTAACATTTTAAAACAGAAAAGAAACTTACAGAATAAGGATATAAAAGAAAAAAATTATAGCTGTATAATGAGCTTGTGTTTTAAGCTAAGTATTACAAAAGAGTCAAAAACTTTAAAAAACTAATTTATAAAATAAAGAAGTGATCAGTCTGATTTATTATTAAGCATATTAATTTATTACCAACAATGATTCACTTAAGCTAAGGTTAAATTGTTACTAGGGAAGTAAATGTGTTGTTAGAGAAAGAAAAGCATTTTTTATAAAATTCATGTAGCTTAAGTGTAGAGTGCTTCTAAGTGTACAGTAATCGACAGTAATGTTCTAGGCCTTCACAGTCAGTCACTGTTCACACACCACTTCACCCAGTCTAGTTCTGCAGTCTCCATTCATGGTAAGTGACCTATACAGGTCTACCATTTTTATCTTTTATCCATATTGTTACTGTCCTTTACTATATTTAGATATGTTTAACTATGCAAATGCTCACCATTGTGTTACAATTGCTTACATTATCCAGTACAGTCACATGCTGTACAGGTTTGTAGCCTGGGAGCATAGGCCAAACCATACGGCCTAGTATGTAATACACTCTAACTCCTAAATTAGTGTAAATACGCTCTGTGATGCTCTCACAATGGTGAAATCGCCTAATGACACATTCCAAGCACTGTATTTCTGTCATCAAGGGACTTATGACTATACTATTAGTATGTAATAAGATTAGAACCACTCCCCCAAAGATAAAATAAGTACCTGTGGGTTCATACACATGTAAATAAGTGATTAAAAAAATAGGAAAGAGGGGATAGAAGGTGACATTGTGGTTAGGGCACTAGACTCCCACATGGTCAACTGTAGTTCAAGTCTTGGATGGGGTGGCATGTGCACGCATGCTGAAAATCCTGAGAGGAGAATGGAGGAGAAGAGATTGTAGTATGGCTATTCTACCTGGGGAAGGGAGTGATTTCTCATTTTCCCTCTCTCTGTCTTTCTGTCTCTCTCCAGTGAGCACATGCACTCTATGGCAAAAAGCTAAAGGAGAAAACCCAAAAACGGGGGAAGAGGGTGAGAGAAGAAAGAATAACTAATGTAGAAGGCATGAGTAAATTACAAAATTATAATCCTCCCTAAAATATTGATTCCAGGGCTGGACTCCCACATGGCTGACCATGGTTCAAGTCCCAGACCTAATGATTTGCTTTCTCACTTCCTCTCTTTCTCTCTCCCTCTCTGACTAGAAATAATAAAAATAATTCTTAAAAAAATTAATCTATGATTTTAAAAGGTAGGACCTTCAAAAGGAGATTAGGATTAAGGACATCAGGTCAGATACCCCATGATTGACTTGCAGAGGGTTTATATTAGAAGGAATAAAACAAAAATGGACACAGACCCACTTTCTCCTGTCCAACATCAGGTTGTGATGCAGGAGAAAGACTCTCACCAAATGTGACCCCTGGACATTAGACCTCCAAATCATGAGCTAAACAAGGTTTTATTCTTGTCAATTACATAGTTTCATGTATTTTCTTTTATTAGCAACAGAACTGACTAGAACACTACTCTACTAGTACTTTTCAAAAGTGTCAAGATCATGAAAAACAAAGAATGATTGAACACTGTCACAGATAGGAGGAGACAAAGGAGATATGATGATCAAATGCATTGTTGAATTGTGGATTGGATCCTGAAACAGAAGAAAGAACATGACTGGGAAAATTGGAGCAATCCAAAAAAGATTTACAGTTTAGTTTATAGCAGGATATCAATGACAACTGCTGAGTTTTGATAAATGTTCCATGGTACATAAGATCTTAACATTAGAGAAAGCTCAGGACCACCAGATGGCTTAATGGTTATATCACTGAACTCCCACATGGTCAACCATGGTTCAAGTCTTGGACCCAGCAACTTAAAACTCACATTGGGAGGGTGTGCATTCATGCCCAAGATCCTGAGAGAAGAATGGTGGAGAAGGGATTGTGGCATGGCCATCATCATGGGAAATGATTTCTCACTTTCTATCTCTGTCTGTCTCTCCAGCAAACACACGCATCCGATAGCAAAACTCTCTCTAAAAACAAACAAACTAAAAGAACATTAGAGGAAGCTGAGTGAAGAGTATGTAAGATAAAGGTTTAGGATATATCTTAAATAATTAATTCAATTCAGGTTATATGGTGCTTTTTTGTATGAGTAAAAATATGTACAGTCAGACAGAAATTCTTTCAGAAGGCAGTCATAACAACTTATTGATGCAAATACAATAAATAGAATTATATTATAAAGAATAATACAACTTTATCATTTCTGGACAATTTAGCACGTTTCTGGCATATAATATGAAATAGTCAAATGAACAAGCTTATGGATCCATAAATATAATTGTCATGTTTTTAAAATACCTGTTGATGGGCCGGTCAGTGGTGTGGTGGTTAAGGGCACTATACTCCCACATGGCTGACAGTGGTTCAAGTCCCAGAACAGGTGGCTTGCTTTCTCACTTTCTCTCTCTCTCTCTCTTTCTCTCTCTGTACATCTCTGGTCAAATTAAAATAAATAATGTCAAATAAAATAATTTTTAAAAATACCTATTGATGTTAATAAGTCAACATAAAGCTCCCTCAAAACCATTTTTAACTAATACATTGATTGTCAGAAAAAAACTATCCTATGCAAAATAAGCAAACTATGAATTTGTTTAAAATAATTTCAATGCACACTTCAAAAGAATTTTCCTAAATTTTATCTTTTAGTTCTAGTAGGTGAAGAGGCAATTAGCGATTGAGGCTGTAGACATTCTTTGGATTGAAGGAATCTTCAACAGGAAGAGGGGTTAAGAAGTTAAACCACAGAAACAATGATGCATCAGTGAAAGGCATGTTTCTTTTCATTCGTACAGTTTAAACTAGAAAACCTGTCATATGAAAGAAAAGATGTTCTTTGAGTCATGGGTGGCACCGTAAGTCACAAGCTTATCCTGACTTTTTAGCCTGAAGCTGAAGTCCTTGACTCTCATCCTGACAATTCCCCTGCAGCATTCTGGCAGGCTCCAGTTATACATGCCATGGGGATTATCAGGCAGCAATTACAAACTTTCTTCTGTGTAAGTTCCTGATTTTTAAGTCGACTGACTTGTAATTTTAACTTTTTCCTATTACTGTCTTTAATCTCAGTTAAGATGGAAGTCACAGTCGTCAAAATTAAAAACAAAACAAGATGGGTTTTGAACAAAAGTTGAAAAGCATCTAGGCACTAGTATTTCAGAGTGTGAGGCTGCATGAACACACACAGACGCTCATAAACATTCTCATTATGCATTGCTTTTCCCCAATTACGACATTGCCATGAACAGTGAAAAACAGTGACAAATGGAAAGTTTGCTCCAGGAGATGGAGTTAAAACGAAGCACTTGGATTGAGTTCAAACTTATCTGAAACTTGAAGTACCTGAAGACCCAGAGGAAAAGTGACATAATGTGATGGTCATATGACCAAATAAAACTATTTCAGCAAGCATAATGTCAAGCTCTTAGCTCAATATTTAGTTACTAGGCAAAGTCAGCCTGCATCCTGGGACTTCTCATCCTCTCAGATATATGTGAGAGCTCAAACATGCTTCAGAGGAGAAGTCCTGGGAGGTCCAGAGCCCATGCCTTCTTCTCGGCTGCCTGCCAAGTGCAGTGCTGTGACTTCTCCACCAAGTTCTGCTTCCCCAGTGCCCAGCTGCCTGACAGGTTCAGGAGTCTACCTTAGAACAGCTTACCCAACTCTTCCTGGGAGAGCAAACTCGCAGACTCCACCATGCCATACCCCTAGGTGGCCTTTGCATGATTCCCAAGCATTTCTTGAATCTCTCAATCCTATATTTTGTCCATGCTTCCTGTCTCCATCAAGACTTGATTATCTGTCTGCCTCCACAACCAGTCAGAAAGTTCCTTGCTGTATTCTCATTTGGCTGTGTTCCCAGCAAGAAGAGGAAACAAAATTTGGTGACTGGCTAGACAGTGTCTGTCACAAACAAATGAACAATCAGCTAGTGGTAGGTGTCTGATAATTATGAAGATAACCACAGCACATTAATGTACTAGAGAGTGACTGGATTTACAGTTGGAAGGTATGGGGAGCAGGGCTCAGAGGAATGACTTTTGAATTGACAGTTTAAGATAATAATGTGGGGCCAGTGGTCTGCATGGTGGTAAAGGTGCTGGACACTCCCATATGGCCAACCACAGTTCAAGTCCTGGACCTGGTCGCTTGCTTTCTCACTTTCCTTCTCTCTGTGTGTCTGTCTTTCTCTGACCAAATGAAAATAAATGAATGAATACATAAAATTAAATAAATAATTCTTTTTAAAAAAAAAAGAGAGAAAAAAGGATGTGTACGATAATATATTTTTAATTATTTATTTACTTAACTTTATCTGTTACTATTATTTTCTAATTTGACACTAGAGAAAGAAAGGAAAAGTGAGAAAGAAACCTACTGGGTCTGGGACTTGAACCATGGTCAGCCATGTGGGAGTTCAGCTCCCCAATCACCACTTCACCTGCCAGCATCTGATAATATCTTTGACTAGACCAATATGCAGTGTATCCAAGATGGCAAAATTCATTTTGTATGCTGTAAATATGTTCAGTGATTAAATATTCTTTTAATGAAAAAATTTAAAAATAAAAAAAAAAAAGAAGAACGGGCCTGCTTGGAGAAGCATTCCAGGGACAGGAAACAATTAGTGCAAAGACCTCTAGTGAAAGTTGGTGCCATGTTCGAGGAGCACAGAGAAAGCCAGCGTGTCTGGAAGATGATAGCAGAAGATAGTGCTACGTGGCGCAGTTGAAGTCATGTACTGGAACGATACCGCTTGGAGTTTGGAAAGTCAGCGTAAGGAGCTCTACATGCAAGAGAAAGCCATGAGATTTTCACATGGGCGTGACATAATCTTGTTTCTTTTTAAATAAATACCCCTCTGGATTTTAGATGACAAGACACGAAGGCCTAGAAGACAAGGACTCTCCCAAGAGAGGCAAATGTTTGCCTCTGGGATCCTCCTTTTCCTGACATCACACAGTGAGTAAGCCCTATTTTGAATGGCCCATTACTTCTTTAGCTTCATTAATGTCTCTAGTCAGATTAAAGTAAGATCTTGCTAGGCTTTTATCAAGATATCTTCGAGAATATCTTCTTTGATTCATATCTTGATTTATGGTTTAACTCAAACAGAGCGAATTTATTTTCTAATTTGCAGAAGACACCTCCCTGCTACACCCTCCTTAAATGTACTGCTTTAATGATCAACTCCAAGTATGAGCAAAGTTGCTAAAAAAAAAAAAAAAAGGAAGAAAGAAAGAAAAGAAAAAAGAAGAAATTAACAATAATTTCTTTAAAATATTTGTGGCAGTAAGTAAGTTAGAGATATTAAAAATAAAACAATAAAGACTTTACAGGTTCTTTCCACTGAGTTCTACAGAGTATAATTTTTTAGGGAGGTAGAGATTTTTGCTATAGGGAACGTGCACTTGACAGCAAGACAGGGAAAGTGAGAAATCGTCCCCCAGAAGAATAGCCACGCTGCAACCCTTTCTCCTCCAGTCTCCTCTTGGGATTTTGGGCACATATGCACATGCACCTGGCATGAGTTTCAAGCCTCCAGGTCCAGGACTCGAACAGCAGTCAACTAGGTGGGAGTCCAGCCATGTAACCATTAAGCCATCTGCTGGCCCCCAAAATATAATTATTATAGTAACATTTAATTAGGAGAAGTTTTGAAATAGTTCAGAGCAAACTATGAAAAGAACATAAATTTCTTTTTTTTCCACGAAATAAGTTAGTATCTTAAGTCCATTTTCCACAAACTTTCTGAAGTCTCCTGATATAATATCCTAAGAGCTATGGAAGCCTTCAAAGCTACTAAAATTAAAATAACAGGACCTTAAGTTGATATAAAAACTTTTCTAAGGTCTAGAACCTAAAAATCGGTCCATTACTTCCTGCTTCACCCAGGTTTCTCCCACCCAAATGCAGAAGTTCCTTCTCCAGTGCTTTATTCACTTTTGCATATCTCATTTTGCCGTAAAAGATGGGAGAGAAAAGATTACCGAAGAAACAGAGTCTGACCTCACAAAGTCACTGTCTCTTGAGGAAAACACACCTGGATCCTATCAGAATATAGTTTGCATGGGCCACTACTGCTTTTGTATTAACATTTTTAAATGCACCCCATTGTCAAAAGACTTTATTCCCCCCATCAGGGTATTTTTTGTAACATATGGATATTTTTGAAACAAAACACTTTACTGCCATCTGCCTGAAGTCTGTTTCAATAAATAGCCTGCAGAAGGAGTGCCCCCTGCATCACACAGACTGCATATCACCACATCACACAGGGGAGCGTGGGTAATGATTTGAAGAAAGAGGACCCCAGAAGAAGCACGGAGACCAGGAAGGAGAGAAGCAGAAATTCCGCTTCACAGGGCACGGAGTGCATCGAGAGGGTGCAGGGCTGCCCTAAGTTGCCGTAGTGCTAGTGAAATGTCTTCATTTCATCCTTGAGATCTCATATCCACAGCATTTCTCTGTGGACGTAAATGAGCAAAATCGTTCTACAGAAGAAAAACACCGTACTTCGAGAAATTCCCTGGTTTTGGAAACAGTACAGAGTTGAAGCCAGAATTCAAATATTCTGACACTCCATCACCTATCTCCCCTCTAGACTATGCTAGTTTCTAACTTTCCTATTCCTTTGTAGTCTCAAAATTAATGTACTTTGAAAATAAACATTGCAGCCAAGCAGTGGCACAGAGACAAATGTGATGCACTTTGAGGATGACACACATGAGAAGGTTCTAGGTTCATGTCCGGAGATTCCTTGATATGCTGGGCATGTGTGTGTCCATAACTCTGAGCTGGCTGAAGCTGGATCATGGCATTGAGATCTCTGAGGATGCTGTCTCTCTATCTCTGCCTTTATCTTTCTCTCTGAGAATAAATGGATAAAGTTTTTTTTTTAATTTAAACTGCCAAGTATTTCAAGATAGACCTTTCTTAATGCTTAAAACTGTGTCATTTTATAATATAAAAATCAGAATACTTAATGGGTTCTTTTGTTGTTTGTTTTCTTTTCCCTTTATTTATTTATTTATTTTTTTTTTTAGGTTATTGCCATAGGATGCATGTTCTCACCAGAGAAAGACAGAGAGGGAAAGACACAATCCACATCCACAATCCCTTGTCCTCCATTCTCCTCTTGGGATTCTGGGCATGCATGCACGTATGTCCAGCATGATTTTTCAAGCTGCCTGGTCCAGGACTCAAAATGTGGTGGGCCTTGTGGGAGTCCAGCACCTTAAATGTCAGACCACCCGCTAGCCCCAGAGTTCTTAGAATTTTTTAATCTGTTTGGGCCAGTAACCTTCCTACCTCTCATAGTAACTAAAGCCTCCTTCTGACACTACTGAAGTTGCTCCCTTACTACCCAATGTACTGGTGCCTGTAGTCTCTTTTCACCATTGTTCTGGTATCTGTAGGATCCTTTATGAGCTAGAAAAAGAGAAGAAAAAGGATCTTCAAAGACATTTAAGTAGCTAGTTAAGCCACAGTTCTCACAAGTTAAATGTTAGCTTTCCAGAATAGCAGCAGTAAAATAGCAGTAGAAAAGAGTAAAAAGAAGGATACATCAATAGTTTCTACTGCTGTTTAATAATGAATTAAAATATACTGGATACCCTAATGTTTGGTGTGCTAGAAACACAAGATTCCCTTCTGTTCATATAGGACTGTCAGGATTTAAAACTTCCTAGAAGGGGCACAACTCTAAGGATAGAACTGAAAAAAGATATGGATCCCTGGAGATAAACTAAAGAAGAACTGTTTGCTTGTAAAACTCACTTTCTGGTTTGTTTCTCTGTGCGTATCATTCAGGATCATTTCCGTTCAAAGACAACTGAACACTTAAAATCAATATTCCTCAATAAGCCACTTCCATTTCTACTGGTTTAAAAATTGGGATTCAGAAATGAGAGATAACATTTCAATGTCAAGAAACTTGAAGCCCTATTGTTCTAAGTATCTCAGTCAAAATCATTTTTCTACTCAAATTTTTCAGCAGGTATAACCAGCTACTCATTTTATTTTCTTCTTATCTGTCCTTCTGGTTATACATCTTACTTTAACAATCAAAACCAAAAAGTCACTTGCTATTTTATACTCCCCCAAGACTTAGTTTCTCTCTCTCTCTCTCTCTCTCTCTCTCTCTCATCTGTCAGATGTTTTATTAAAGAATTGTTTATTTTATTTATTTATTCATTTTAATTTGCTTTAGGGCTCATGCACTCAACAGAAAGAGAGAATGGGAAAGTGAGAAAGCAAGCCACCAGGTCCAGGACTCGAACCTTGGTCAACCATGTGAGAGTCAGGCATCACCACACCACCTGCTGGCTCCACATCTGTCTGTTTTGATCTCTCTCTTTCCTTATATAAATTTTAAAGTTATATAAAGTATATATATATATATCTATATATATATATATGTGTGTGTGTGTGTGTGTGTGTGTGTCTA
>NW_006159731.1:6513418-6515379 GCF_000334495.1 Tupaia belangeri chinensis
GTGTCTATATATAATTATATATATGTACACACACACTATGTATACTATATATATTATATATAATACATATATAATATATATTAATTTTATTAATTTTACACCTAATGCTTAAAACTTTCCATGAAGTCTTCCATAAGGATGTCTTGTCTAATTTTTAAAATCATTGCATTCATGAAATATTTAAGAGCATTCATTTTATTATATCTGGCTTATCCAGTAGATTTTACATTTTGCATGGAAGCAATCATTTCCTGTGATGAGAGTAAAAGTGAAAGTGATGATGACTTTGCTCATGTTTATTAATATGCTGCATTGTACTATTAATCGACAATGTGCTATTCATTCAATTGCCAAGAAATTAGGAATAATGTACCTTAAACACAAGACCGATGTTTGTTGGTTTGTTAGTTTGTTATTATAAGGCCGAAAACTGGCTTTAAAACAGGTTGCTGGCTTCTCTCATATTTACATTTCTTTTTGAAGAGGTGTGGGCCATTTTAAGAGTAATTAAACTATATTATGCAAGTCAACTCTTTTAACCATGGCAGTTTGGAAAATGAAATAAATTTCACAATCTGACTGATAATCACTAAGCCCGAAGATGTGTCTCATTTGGGTACTAAATCAAGAGTATTAACTTGTCATAATTAGATTATTCAAATACAAGATATACACCAGAGTGGAGTTAGTTTTTTGAAGATAAACATGTATGTACACAAGAAAATATAAAACCTGAACTAAAGCCTTAAGAGATTTGACTAAAGCTAGAAAAAATGTGAAATGTCAAAGATGCTACTTAAGAAGGTACTTTAAAAATTCATTATGAAAATGTTGGATTATCGTTGAATATGAATAGAAAGTTTTCTCAATTAAGTGAATTTGTTGATAAACAATAGTACTTTAATACCAATATAATTTTATTCAACATAAAATTGCCATTGCAGTGATTGTTAAACTGCAAATAATTTAAAGAAACAACTTGTATAGGTACATTTCAAATAGCACTTCTTTTCTTTTTCTTTCTTTTTAAGAGAGGGATTTTTGCTGTAGAGAACATATACTCACTAGAGAGACAGAAAGTGAGAAATCACCCTACAGGGAGGACAGCCTCTCTACAATCCCCTCTCTATTTTCCTCTTGTCATTTTGAACGTGCACGCACATGCACCCAGTGTGAGTTTTAAGCTGCTGGGTCCAGGACTTGAACTGCTGTCACTACGTGGAGTCCAGCAATGGAACCATTGCACCATCTGCTGGCCCCTCACATAACACTTTTAAAGTTCTTTTTTATATGCAACATTGAAATATTTGTATTAAAATTGACTTTTGAGAAGAAAGTATTCCACACACAGATACAAAAGAAAAATAGTATTAACTTGGGCTGTCTTTAGGCAAGGGAGAGAACTAAAAAACTGATCTGGCTAAACAAATAGAAATAAAATGCTTTAAAACCTATGACCACCAACTAGAAAGAAAGAGCTATATAAAGAAATGATCTGAAATGCTTAATTTTGAAGAAAAAGAAAAGTGAAATTAATTTAAGCATATGTGCTTCAAGTTTTTTAACATAATTTTGTTATTAAGTACACACATTATTCTCTGTGGAGGTGGGGGGGAATCTATCTGGCTTCAATTATCTCTTAAGAGTTCAAACATAACAGTGACAATTAAGGATTCCACAATTCTTTTCCAAACAAGCATCTCATCTCTCATTATCTTTATTTCTAACCTGAGTCATATATTTGCTGTATCCTTTACCTAGAGTCATAAACGCTAAAAGAACGTTGTGCTGCTGTCGGTCGTTGGGTTAGCGAATGCAGGACCCCAGTGAGCCTCGGCTAACCAAGATGCATGACCTCAGCATCTCCATGGGCCAATCAAAACATTATAACACTGGCTTCTATGATGTTCCATAAGCGAATGTCAACTCCATGGATTTCTATCACCTGCTGAAATTTGAAC
>NW_006159731.1:6515672-6537628 GCF_000334495.1 Tupaia belangeri chinensis
TGAACAGGAGCACCAGACCATGGTCCAGAAACTGTGGACTAGCATATTCATTTTTAGAACAATTATGCCCTAGGCATAGGGGTATATTTTTATTATGAACTATGCTAATAATGGCATTTAATCATATCTTCATTTATTTTCTAGCTTAGCTTCTGGGAACAAGTTCCATCCCCCTTTCATGATATTTTGAATATAATTGATTATTGACAAGATTACCAATATAAATTGTGGCCAAAGGGAATCTATCAGATGCATCTAATAAAGTTAAATGCACACACACACACACACACACACACACACACACACACAAAGAATAACCCAGATGGTTGAATACTTGAACCTGATTAGGATACATTCCTGTTTCATTTTTCATAAGAATAATCTTTGGACATCAGCCAGAAAACAAGGTAGGAGAGTTTTTCCCCATTGCTAAGAGAATAGACTGTGTTTATTCACTATGATTGGCTAGACAATTTATAAAATTGCTCCTGTAACTACAATCATTTGCAAAAATTAATGAGAATTTTACATCTAGCCTAACAGAAGAGGCAAGATCATCTTTATGAAGTATCTTCTGTATTAGGGATAATAAACGTTCATACGGTGTATCACATACACGCTAAACTGAAAAAGTCTTTTCATGAGTTTAATATGCTTTAATTTGATAGTTGTATATATTTCTGAGAGAAACCTTTTATTGTAAAGCCAAAAATAAATTAAATGAAATAAAGAAAATTCAACATTGAATTTTGTATAATTGATAGACTCTTAATGAATTTAAAACACAAACATAGTCTTGATTGTATAAAATGTGAACAACCAAGCATTTGTCCTTCATTTTTGGGGGGTTGGGTAGGGAGAAGTCTTCAGATCCAGTTACAAGCTGATTATCTGAAACAGTTCAAAAAAAAAAAAAGAAAAGAAAAAGTGACAAATACGTTCATCCTAATTGAATTGTCCACTTCATTTTGCCCATTCTGTAGTGTAAGCAATAGGCCAAATCTTGTTTTTAGCTCTGTAGGATAAAAGTCTATGTGAAGTTGTAGTCTATAGCTGGCTTTTCACAGTAAATTGACCTTGTTCAGCTCAGCCAATGTCAGAATGCTCTGCTTTATCTAGGCTGAGCGAGAAAATCACAAATTGCTTCTGCATGATTAGTTCTGCCACTTCAAACGTGTTTCTTCTGAGTTGGCTTCCACACTTACGGCTAAAGATATGTGCCACTGGGAAATGCTGATCTGACTTCTGAACTTCCACAATTAAATAACCTTTTAACTTCCAGTTCATGAAGATAGATTTGGCAAAACCAAAAGGAATCTATCCCTTAATGAATGTAGCTTAAAAGCATTGTCCACACATTAGAAAAAGAGCTGCATCTTATACAAGAGGACTTCAAAAATTTCATGGAAAACTGGAATTAAAGTATGAATTCATTTTGGTGCAAAAAGTTTTGAAATCCATGCAGAATTTTTTTTAATAATACACTTTGTCTATTAATTTTTGAAGACACCTTGTACAACACATCAAAATTGAATTTAATGCAAAATTAGATGAAGTTATGAGAAAAATTTAAAAATGAATTTGTGGAGCTGGAAAATATAATCACTGGTATTAGGTATATAAGGTCTTTTATTCTGAAATATCTGAACTACTCTAAAAATGGCAATAGTATAATACACTGAAAATTTACTTTCATATACATATAAAATCTTGCACTGTAGCTGTTTAAGTAACAATTAAATTGGATTTCAAAGCATATGAATACAATTTAATATTTACCTAGTCAAAGAAAAAAAGAAACACTTGCATGACCTATTGCTATAAAAAACATTGAGCCACAGTAATTCTCAAATAGATAATATACTGTCCATGTTAACAGGAAAAGAAGAAAGTAACAAAGAAAGAAAGTTTGATTTACAAATCCAGTTATTTTTACCAGAGGCACAGCTCTCTAAATAATTATGCTAATGAATATGGTTCACAATAATGTCCTCCTCACTCTCACTTCCTATATCACTCAGTGTAGACTTCTAAAGTCAGTGATAAATTAACTTTACAGCACATTAAAATAAAAGTAACAGTGGCTTACAATGAAAAGGAACTGGATTATTACAAATTTCAGAAAATATAGAATTGAACTCAGTGAGAACATTTAAAAAACAAACAAGAAATCCAAAACTATATCTGAAGAAATTAGTCTTCACCTGTTTATGGGTATATCTCTAGCTATTAAAATTCCACAACCATTCAGATCTTGAAGACAGTGAAAATATAACAAGCAAGGATACTGAAATTAGAAAAAAAGTTTTGGCTTTTTGTTCCTTTTTTTGTTTGCTTACATATTTTTTCAGTTGGTCAATTGTTGACATTCTAAACTATCTTGGGGCTGGATACCCATATAGAATTGCAAACTCTTGGTAACATGTGTTTGATGAGTTAATTTTTAAAATTTAGATATTACATAAAATATTTAAGTGGAAATAAGAAGCAGGTGCTAAACTAAGAGAGGTACATAAATAATTGAGGTTAACTCCCCAAATGTTCAAATTGTCCACTCGGTACCTGTTATCTATGCTATATTTTACTCATTTTTGCTGTGCTTGGGTTGAAAAAAATATATAGTAAGTGTTTTTAAAATAACATTTGTTAAATACTTCTTAGAAAGAGGAGTAAAAGAGAAATGCAAAACTTATAAGGCTGAATTGTGCTAAAGCAATGTTACCAGATTCAAATTGGAATGACCTATAGTAGATAGATGCACTTAAAGGTGAAGAAAGAACTAGAAATGTGTTACCTGACAAATAATTCTGCATATCAAAAGATTCTGCTAACCAGCTTGACACATAAATGACATATGTTGTCAACTTGTATTAATCTCTTTACAAATGATGACAGCACCAAAAAACAATTGTTTTTTCCCTTAAGAATTAAACTATTTTTAAAGAATTTTTTAATTTAATTAATTATTTTATTTATTTATTTTAATTTGACCAGAGAGAGACAGAGAGAAAACCAGAAAGCAAGCCACCAGCTCCAGCACTTGAACTCCAGTTGGCCAGGTGGGAGTCCACTGCCTTAACCACCACACCATCTGCCCGCCCCAAGGAGTAAATGTTTTTGCAAAGGTCTACGCATTTTTCTGGGCCAGAAATGCGTATATTTCTAAGTAATGAAAAAACTTGTGATCTCTTTATTTGAAACCCAATTTGAGGATGTGAAAGTACTGTATTAAGTATTAAGCAAATGATTGTTTCCTTATGTGATATTATTAGGTTAACTTTATAGAAAACAGCTTAAATTAGTCATACATATTTTACAGTGTTGAAGATCCTGGAACTCAAAAATGTTGAAAGAAATTATGATTTTTGAAAAGAGTATTTTTAAAATAAATATGTATGCTGGAATGAATTTGCTAAATTATCAGAAAAATACATGCTAACATATGTTGCAGGTTATAGAAAAACTTTTTCCTAGAGAAGACTACATGAACAAAGATATGACACCAGTAAGATAGAATACAATAACATCGGTCAGTTCTCTGCTTTCTAAGGAGATAAATAGAAAAGCTGCTAACATTCACCACTGAATTATTATTTACAAAGGCAAATTGCCACAAAATATAAATACAATGCCCATAATGTCTACAGAATATCTTAAATTCATTTTCTCACACTTGATTAAAATCCCTATAGGATGAACTAAAGTAAATACTAACTTTTATTCCCCTTCAAAAAATAGTTAGCAAAGAAATGCTAATAATCGAGAGTGCAATTCATGTTTGCAATATGTATAGCCAGCTTCTGAAGTGTGAATCCCACATTTTAATGCACTGCCTTGATCCATTTCCCTTAAAACCACAAAGTAAAGTATGTAAAGGTCAGGGGTAGGATTAGATCTCTACATGCTTGAACATCCCCCAACTTAAGAAAAGAAGACAAAAAAAATCACCTTAAAATCCTGGACTCAGGCCACCAAAGTAGCATTATGCCCTTGAGAAAGAACAATTTGCAGCCTGGTATTACAAAGAGACTTAATGTACATCAACTGGGTGGGCTGTGATCAACCCAAGAGCAACTTCCAAGGCTGCAGCTGTTCATTCTATTTGGTTCATGCTCAATTATCCCTTCACATCCTCCTCTTCTCCACTACTTAATTTCTGTCTACCTATGAACATACAAGGGACTCCCATCTCCACCCCATGCTCATCAGCTAAGAGAAAAGAAAGGAGAAGTAATGAACCAGAAAAGATTAAAACTGAGTCAGCCTTGTAGCACAGTGGTTAAGGGGGCTGGATCCCATATGTCCAACGGAGGTTCCAATTTGGCCCCAGTGGCTTGAAAAACATGCAGCCCATGTCATGATGGGAAGAAGAAATAGAGATGAAGCAATTGTGATGTGACAACATCCCACTGGGGTGTTCTCTCTCTCTCTCTTTCTCTCTCTCTCTCTCTCTCATGAGTGCATGTACCTTGTAACAATTTAAAAAATTAAAAAGATAATAACTAAGTACAATTATCTTGACTTTGCCACTCTTTAGTTTTTCCTTATAGTTTTCTTTCCATTTTCTGCCAAATTCCTTGACGTGTGCTTCATGTTAACTACTTGCTTCATCATTGTTTCTCTTTAATAATTTATTGCTGGGGCTGGCAGGTGGCATGGTGGTTAAAGATGCTGGATTCCCACATGGCTGACCGTGGTTCAAATCCCGGACTTGGCGGCTCTCTCTCTCTCTCTCTCTCACCAAACTGGAAAATAATAATAAAGAAAGTTAAATAAAGTAGTTTTTAAAAAAATTACCTATTGTCTAACTACTGCTCTGATCATCTACTATAATTTTTTTCCATATGATCACAAAATCCAATGGAGTAAGAAATTAGTAGTGGGTTTTTTCGGGGTTTTTTTGTTTGTTTGTTTTTTCTTTTACATTTCCTCCTGACTCATTCAGGTTGAATTTTAATTTATTTCAATATAGTTGATCACTTCCTTATACAAGTCCTTTTTCTTGGCTTTCTATATAGCAATGAAGCGAGAACACTACAGTTATTCTCCAGATTAGTCAAGCCAAAGGGATCATTATTCTATCAGCTTTGACTTTTGCCACAAGACATGTCAATTCAACAGTTGGTGCTTCAGTTTCTCCACAGTTATCTGAACATATCTGCAGGGGCTTTTTCATTGGTGCATTCAACTTTGACCCCAAATTATATCTAAAATTCTCTTGGACAGTCTCTGTCTATAAAGATGTAGCTATTAGCCATTCTTAAAAGTCAGAGTCATTTCCCTCTTTCTGCTTTAACGGATCCAAGTTCTAAACTGCCATTTCCATCCAATTGTTAATTTCTTTGTCAAGTCCAGACCAGTATTTCCACACATCTTGAATCTGAATCCCTCTACTTGCAAGTCTTATCAATACGTGAAACTTAAACAGCCAAGTGTGGTGGCGCATGGTTGTGGTTCTAACTACCGAAGAGGCTAATGCAGAACAATCAAAATACCGTGAGACCCTGCCTAAAATACACACACACACACACACACACACACACACACACACAGAAAAGTTTTTGATTTCTCCTTCCCTCTCTGAGCATCGTTGACATAGTCTTCTTTCCCATTATCAAGGCTCAACTATATTGTCAAAAATTCTTAATATGTTTCTTTATTTTCACATATTTACTTATAAACATTATTTGCCTTCAATATGCTTGGCAGGGTTCAACAAAAATGAAAAAAGTTAGGGCTAGACAGTGGCAAACCAGTAAGATGCAGTGCTCTGAGAAGCTGATCCACATGGAAAGGTTGCTAATTCGTGTCCAGAGACCTCCCCGAATACTTCAGTACCGTTTGCAGATAACCTGGACTGGCTGAGGCAGGAGGTGGATTTGCAATCAAGTGCTATCAGAAGCACTGTCTCTCTATTGTTCACATTTATGGAATGAATAAATGAACTTTAAAAAGTGAAAGAAGTAATGTCTGTCTTCAAGTAACTCATTACCTCATTAAGTATACAGATACATAAATAATATGGTAGTATTCCAGTTAATGTGAGGTCACTAACTTGGGGACTGAACAGATTTGGTTATTGGTCAAGAAAGGCAACTTTGGAGGAAAGAAAGACTTTGTAGAAAAGTAAATGAAGCAAAATAATAATAACAATCAGAATTTTTAAAAGGACAGACTATCTGAATAGATCTTGAAAGAAGACACACACATGGCTGACAAGTACATGAAAAAATACTCATCATTGCTCACCAGGGAAATGCAAATTAAAACTGCAATGAGGGGGACCAGCAGTTAGCTTAATGGCTATGTTGCTGGACTCCCATGTAGTCAACCGTGATTCAAGTCCCAGATCCAGTGACTTAAACTCACTTTGGGCGCGTGTACACGAGTGCACAAGATCCTGAGAGGAAAATGGAGGAGAAAGAATTACAGTGTGGCCATCCCCCCCACCCCCCTGCAGGGGGTGATTTCTCACTTTGTGTCTAACTCTCTCTGTCTTTTTGGTGACTACATGTGCCCTATACCAAAAACATCTTCAAAAAAAAAAAAAAAAAAAAACAGCAAAGATATCTCACTTCACTCCAGTTAAAATGGTTTTAGTCTCAAACACACACACACACACACACACATACAAAAACAAATTCAGATAAGGGTGTGGAGAAAGGGGACTCATATGCACAGTTGGTGGATATATAAGTTAGTATAGCCATTATAGAAAAAAGTTTGAAGTGTCCTCAAAATAAAAGAAAAAAAATACAACTATCATATGATCCAGCAATCTCAGTTCTGAATATATAGTCAAAGAAAGAAAATCAGTATGTTGTAGCGATATTTGCACTCCCATATTTATTGTATCCTATTCACTGTAGGCAAGATATGGACTCAACCTAAGTGTCCATCAGCAGATCAATGGTTAAAGAAAACATGATTTACATACACAATGGAATACTATTCAGAAATTAAATAGAATGAAATGCTGTCATTTGAGGCAACATGGATGAGTCAGAAGAAAATTCTGTTAAATAAAATAAGCCAGACATTGAAAAAAAAAAATCACATGTTCTTAATCATATGATGAAGCTGAAATAAAGCTGACTTCATAGAAGTAGAGAGTAGAATACCTGTTTCTCAAGGCTGAGAAGGGTTTAAGGAGTGTTTGGAGTAGGAGGGCTAGGGAGATATTGTCTAAGAGACAGAAAATTGTAGTTAGATAAGAGGAATAAGTTCCAGTAGGGTGACTTTTGTTAATTATTTGTTAGATATATTCAAATAGTTAGAAAAGAGGATTTTCAATGCTCCCAATACAAAGGAATGATAACTGTTTGATGTTATGGAGATGAAATTACCAAGTCTACCCCTTACACATTATATTCATACAACAAAAAATCATTCTGTATCCCATAAAGATGTATTATTAGTATGTGTCAATTAAAATAATAATAATAAAGTATTTAAAAATGGTACTGAGAACAAAATATGTAAGAATCAAATAAAAAACAAAATGAACATACTCGAACAAAATGGAACAATTACAGGAGGCAACAACAGGTCTTGAATTTGGCAGATCGAACCAGGTTACTGAGGGCAATATGAGCATTAGAAGTTAGGGGAAATATGGGTGTGGAGGATATTTTGAAAGAGAAGATGTGACAGTGTTAGAAGAGAGGGAACAGTGGATGGTGTAATGGTTACATCGGTAGACTCCCATGCAGTTGACTGTGGACCCGGAAGTTCGAAATTCATGCTGGGCGCGTGTGTGTGCATGTAAAAATCCCGTGAAGAGAATGGAGGAGAAGGAATTGTGCTGTGGCCATTCCCCCTGGAGGGTAATTTCTCACTTTCTGCCTCTCTGTCTCTCTCTGTCTCTTTAGTGAGCACACATGCGCTATAGCAAAAATCTTTCTTAAAAAGGGGGGAAGGGGGAACCAGCAGTTAGCGTAATGGCTATGTCGCTGGACTCCCACGTAGTCGACCACGGTTCGCATCCCGGACCCAGTGGCTTAAACTCACGCAGGGCGCGTGTGTGTGCATGCCCAAGATCCCAAGATGAGAATGGAAGAGAAGGGATTGCGGCGTGGCCATCCTCCCAGGGGGTGATTTCTCGCTTTCTGTCTCTATGTCTCTCTCTCTGTCTGTCTGGCAAGCGCACGCGCCCTATAGCAAAAACCTCTCCAAAAAAAAAAAAAAAAAAAAAGAAGGGGGGGAAGGAGGAAGGGGTGAAAAGGTAACTCTGGAGAATGGTGATATATAAGGAGACAAAAGAGAAGATAAGTTAGTGGATGTGAATTAAAGGAGAGATAAGAAACTTCTGAAAGGTGAGAAATTGTCCTTTTATTCTTTGTACCACCAAATCCCTTCAGGTTTCTTTATGCTCCATTAAAAACACATACATTCCTCTGTGAAAGCTAATCTTCTTGTGTCTCTCCCTCATTAGACCATCAGATTCTTGAGGACAAGGAGTATGTTTGGTTCATAGAGCTAATGCTTAAGATATTGTCTGTAATATAAAACATGCTCAGGACCGGCAGTTAGCATAATGGCTATGTCGCTGAACTCCCCTTTAGCCGACTATGGTTAGCCCCAGACCCAGTGGCTTAAACTCACACTGGGCACATGTGCGAGTGCCCAGCCTTCTCTCTCCATGTGCAGTGTAGAGGTTGAATGTTAACTTTCTGGAGGCAGAGAGGTTCAAATAGACTTCTTTTCCTATGTGGGTAATCATGAACAAGTGAGTTTTTCATGAACTGTGGAAAGCATCATGCACATAGACTGAAATAGACAAGAAATCCTTCGACTCTCCTATGAAGACCAAAGAGAATCAAGCATATCATAATGAGTGTGGGTAGTTGTGATGCGGACGATTCATGTCAGTGTCCTAACATCCAACATGGGAAAGTCGCCAGATAGTGAATGAAGAATGACAGCACTAAAAGTTATTTAGTAAATCAGTTCAAAACTCTTTTAAGCTCTAGACTGATCAAATAATTCTGCTTACATTTGTTTTGTTTTTTTTTTTAATTGCCAGAAGACACATGCACTAGCCAGAAAAAGAGGGAAAAAGCAACCCCTTCCTCAGCCACGGGGCGTGGTCACACTGTAGTCCTCTTTTTCTCCATTTCCTCATCCTGTCAAGGTTTTGGGCACATGTGTACATGTATCCACAGTGTTTTTCAAGCCACCAAGGCCAGGATTTGAACCTTGGTTGGTTATGTGGGATCTAGCTCCTTTAACTGCTGCACTCTAGGACCAACCCTAAATGAATATTTCTATTCCACTTTCCCTTTGCTCTATACATTTTAAAATATATTTTAAGTCAGTATCACATAACAATATTTTATTATAGGCACGACTTACTCCACAATATTCATTGTGTACCTACTATGTACTGTGTATCACATAAATCCCTAAGGATACAATGATTAAAAAAAAAAAAAAGAAGAAGCATGCTTCTTTATATAATCATGGTAAAATAAATCAACTAAAGCATGACTGACTGTTTATTATAAATGATTATTGTTCCTCTACATGGAAAAGTTCATTCCTGTAACAATAACTGAAATGAGTAAGCTCTCAGTGACAGTAGCTTTCTTATTTTATGTAACAGTTCTCCACACATTGAAATTCTTCAAGTTTTTTTTTTATCAACTCTATTGAAGTATAATTTACTCACAAGAAAATTCACCTATTTTAAATGTTAGATGAGTTTTGACAAATGTACATACCCCTGTAACTACCACCCCAATCACTTTCAGTTTATCTTAAAAGAACTCATATCTGGACTGCTTAATTGAAGGGTACACAGAAATGTCTATGGAGCAGATCGGCACTTAGACATCAGCACTCCCTCCTAACGTGCTAAGTAGAGTCATTATGCAAAGTGAATAACTCTGAGGGCGAGGATATCCTCAACAACCTCACTCCTACTTGTGGGTTGAAAATTAGGCATAAGAAGGCCAATTGTCAGATAATGCTGTTGCTCTACAGCTTGTGTACAAACTGAAAGGTTGAAGTGCATCCTTTCAGCACCAGGACTCATTTCCAGTGGACCCACTCTCCTTTCCATGGCTCACAACAGCCAGAGCAATACTGCTACACCCTCTTCGCATTCTTTTTCTCACTCACCCCGTAGACAAGCGTATTGTCCTGTCTGGAGTGTCCTCTTCACTGACACATTCCAAGCTGCTTTGGCTTGGGAGAATCTAAACTTGGGGTTGATGACAGATAACTGAAATCTTTAAGAGAACTGGAAAAAAAAAATGGAAGAAAGAAAGAAAGGAACTAGAGCTGCATGTCAACTCACACTGTGTTGTCAGCTACTTTAGCTGACTGAGAAACACAATTCTTTGGAATGGAAGAAGTTTCAATGATAACCTTGTTGGGAAATGATATCAAAGGACAAAGGTGTCACTTTTAAATGTGTAACTTAGTACTATCAGCACTGTTAATTTCTCGGGCCACTTTAACTCTTAAAACTGCTACAGTGCGGGTATCGCTTATGCACAAGACCCATTTATCAGTAAGCTGCAGGATTGTATACTGCAAAATAAGCTCATCATCTAGGCAGAAAATGTGTAAAACAATGGTTAGACTTCAGCAAAGTTAAGGTAATAAAAGTACCTATTCAACTACAAAGATGTACTAGTTTAGTTATATCAGTCTTTGCTATACTTGTGTCTACCATTTTTATTTGAGAAGTCAAGTTTGTGTTTAAAGGTTATTATCATTTACAAGATATTTAGAATCAGTTATGAAAGTCACAGGTGGCTTTCTTTTAGTGACTGTTCATGTCACAAATAACAACCTTATTGAAAAGTTGAAATCGTCTAAGAAGCTAACATTTATTATCAGGAAAAAAATGAGCAATGTTTAATAAATGTCAATAATCAGTCTAAGGGGTGTGTGCATGTAGACATGCATGAATATATATGTGTATGTGAATATCTTTATCCACCTGTTAACTTGATTTCTTCAAGTTTCCTTGTATACTCAAAGTGCTTTTATTTCTTAATATCACTTCTTTAGTTATTGAAAATTAATGTTAAAAAAACACATCACATATCAAAATATTTTTAATGCCCAATTTAGATTTAAAGGGTTGTTCTTCCAACTTTTAATCATGGATGATAGACATGTATCCAATCTATTCACTTCTTACAATTTTGAAATAGAAACGTGTTAAAAATTTTATGAAAACAAATTCAATTGTAAGTGAAGACTAAAGTTATTTTATGAAAATATTATTTAAATTAAGTTTTTTCTTGTAGTATTAAAAAATATTATATTAATAACTAGAGAGGTAAAACATGTCAGTATTTCACTTTGTCTCCTTTCATTAATTAATTAAAATATTTTAAAGCTCAATTAAAATGACTAAGAGAGCGCATAGCATCATTCACTTTTTCTGCATCACTCACTTTTATAAAATAGGCATATTCATTAAAATGATGTGTATTTTTTTAAAAAAGATGATTTGAGTCTATTCTTAATGGTTCGCAACTTTACAATCATTTAACACAGATGCCCTCTTTGCTATTTGAAGTTAATATTTCATGGCCAAATTTGGATGCATCAGCAGTTCGCCATAGAAAAGGTGGGTGGGGATTCTGAAATTAACCCTTTACCAGGGTAAGAAGAATCCAGAGTTCTGACATTCTCTCATGTTATCTACCTTCATTTGACCCTCATTCATGAGGTTTTTTTTGGGGGGGAGAGGTTTTTATGCTAGAGGGGGCATGGATGAATTATTTTTTAATGTCTACATGAAAATGTTCTGGTCTCTAGAGAATCGACCCAAGATTATCAACACTAACCAAGAGGAAAACAAAAAATTAGACAGCTCTCTTTTGGATTTTTATATTCTGAGGCCCTTTCTTCCTTCCTTCTTTCCTTCCTTCCTCCTTTTCAGCCTCAGAACCTCTCTCTATCCCTTCTTTCCTTCCTTTTTTTTGGTAGTGATGTATCCTGATGAGTTGAAAGTGAACTACTTTATGCTTGCCTAGAAGTGAAGAAAACTCCCAGCAACATACCCCACAAATACATTTGCTTTAATCCAGTGTTTTCCCTGTGAACCACTGAAAGCCACACATCTAGGCCAAATCTGATAAGCAAGATAATGATTACTTTTTCTTTTCTTTCTTTTTTTTTTTTTTTTGAGAGAGATTTTTGCTATAGGGCACGTGCACTCATCAGACAGAGAGAGAGAGACAGAGAGACAGAAAGCGAGAAATCATCCCCCAGGGGGGATGGCCACGCTGCAATCCCTTCTCTTCCATTTTCCTCTCGGGATCTTGGGCACGCACACACACGCACCCAGCGTGAGTTTAAGCCACTGGGTCTGGGACTCGAACTGCACTCAACTACGTGGGAGTCCAGCGACATAGCCATTATGCTAACTGCTGGTCCCATGATTACTTTTTCATTAAAAATATGGAATAAAGGGTGAGAGGGAGGGAATCAAGGAGAAAAAGAAATAAACAAAACATTTAAGGGACACAAAAACAGAAAATTATTTGTTGGTGATAACATGTATGGTAATACTTTGACTGAACCAATATACAGTATATTCATGATGGAGAAATTCATTTGGTATGCTACAATGATACACAGCAATAGAATATAAAAAATAAATAAAGAAGAAAAATATGAAATAAAGTCTAGCCACAAAATTTTTCTAATGTCCATGAGAATCCATAATTTTTATTCCATTTTGGAAAATGTGGCTATAGTCACTAGTATGAGTCTGAATCCTAGTTTGGGAGTATAGAAATAGAACAAAGAAAAATACTCAAAAAGAACTTCCAAAATAATGAAGATGTTTAAGAATTCTACCTTCCGGACCAGCAGATGGCACAATAGTTGCATCATTGGACTTACATGTAATTGACTGTAGTTCGAGTCCTAGATCCAGAGACTTAAAACTTATTCCAGGTGCGTGCGCATACATACCCAAAGTCCCAAGAGGAGAATAGAGAAGGAAATGTGATGTGATCATCCACCCTGAGGGGTGAATTCTTGCTTTCTGTCTCTCTGTTTTTCTGCTGAACGCAAGCACCCCAAAAACTCTCTTAAAAAAAAAAGAGAATTCTACCATCATTAAGCCAATGTCATACAAAATCATTTTAATGATCAGAGAAACTTCTACATCATTTCCTCAGAAACCTAACAATGAGGAAACCCATCAAGCTCTTATTGTTTTGGCTGAAATGCAAACAAAGTAAAATTTCTGAATTTAGTGAATGATGAGTAAAACCAATTACTTATCATAAACTAGTGACAACTAATAATAACTTCAGTTTAAAATTTTATTCATTTGTATAAATACATAAAGAACATATTCTTAGAGTCCATGACCTCCCACAGTTTGAATCCCAGACCTGGTGGCTTGAAAATCATGCCACCACATGAGCATGCATGCCCAAAATCCCAGGAGGAGAACAGAAGAGAAGAGACTGTGACATGGCCATTCCCCGGGGTGGGTGGGTGGAGGGGCGGTTGATTTCTCACTTTCCCTCTTTGTCTCTCTCAGGCAAACAAACATGCCCTATGCCAAAAACCTAAAATGATGATAATAATAATAATTTATTCTATAAAGTTTAGAGACTAAAAATTTATTCTGTGTAGAAATTAGTATGGAATAGAAGAAACATGTTTTGTTCATCTAAAGGCAAATTGCAATTAGTATATATACTCTTTAGCTGATACCTGATTTTTGAAATTTTTTCAAGTTTATTTTTTTCATGGCAGAGGAAGAATACGCACATAAGAGTGAGCAAGAGAGACAGTAAAATACAGACACCCTCAAGAGGGCTGTGGTCGCCTTCGCTAGCCCTTCAGTACGCACCCAGCATGTTTTAGGTTGAGCTGGGATCTGAACCCACTGTCAGCCGTACGGCCTCCAGCGTTACAGTCATGATACTGCACCTGAGCCTAAATATCAGATTTCAAATTCTGCACCATAACTGACATCTAGAGATATCGAACCTAAAATGATTCTTTCTTAGAGAATTCAAAATGAAAACCGGTTGCTTTCCAACTTATTTCAAACATTTTAAAGAGTCGGAGTTCATTTAAACTACCATAAGGATCACACATGTAAAAACAAGGAAAAAAGATGATCAGACATGGATTAAATAAGTCTTGTCCTAATGTATTAATCAACTTTCTAAAGGGGCCTACTCTGTAAGTAATTTATACTTATCACAGCCAGAATTAATCCTCATGTAATCAATATAAAAACCAAATTACACAGACATCACTATCCTTATTTTGCAAATGGAGAAATTGGGGCTCATGGATGATAAAGAGCTGGCCCACTGTCACTCATTACCCAGGAGCAGGATCAGGATTTCAACTCCCTGACATCAAGTCTATGTGTTTACATACACTACACAACATTGCTTCTTGAGACCCACTGTCACCTCATTACCCAGGAGCAGAGCAGGGTCAGGATTTCAACTCCCTGACATCAAGTCTATGTGTTTACATACACTACACAACATTGCTTCTTGAGACCTCCACCAGGCGGAAGGATATTTTCAGTTTTAAATAAACACCTAATTATCACAGGTAGAATCAATAATCTTGCCTAACAATCTGGTTAATGCCAATAAACTTTATCTTCGTGTAAGAATGCTTTACCTTTTCCAGATTCTTTTTGCAAATAATATGTTTTACATTCTTCCAAATCACATAACTTAGGGAGACGCTTTTATTTAAAATTGTTGGATATATGAAGACAACTAAAATCTAAAATTTAAGCAGGCCTGGGTAAAGTCACCCATGGACTAACTTATAGGAAGGTTAGACTTGAGACTCCCTGTTGACTTCAACTTAACATGGTATCTCCACTTTTTAAAGATAATCTAGGCCAATCCCAGTGGCAAAGCAGTCGTGTGGCATGCTGCAATGCTGAGGCCATGTGTGAAAGTCCTGAATTCATGTCCCAAGGTCTTCTTGTGCATGTCAGGTACATCCTCATAGGCCCATAATCCTGGCTGGCTGAGGCTGTTGGGGTCTTTCTCTCTCTCCTGTCTGTCTCCCTCTGTCATGGAAAAAATAAATAGACTTTTTAAAAAAGCAAAATGGTAAATCCCACAGAAAATGGAATACTACTCAGTCATTAAAAAGGCTGAAATTCTGTCACTTGCTGTTCAATGGGTGGTCCTGGAAATCACGGTGTGTGAAATAAGTCAGGCACAGAGAGAGGAACACCATATGTTCTTCCTCATATGTGGAAATTGAAAAAAATGACTCCATAGAGATAGAGGGTGGAAAAATGACTGCTAGAGGCTGGGACGGATTGGGGGTGAGAAGAATAGAGGGATATTGATTAACAGAAACAAAACAGCAGCCAGAGAGAAAGAATAATTTCTAATGTTATAAAATATAGTGGAGAAATATAGATGGCAACAACTTGCTGTGTATCTCGAAATAATTAAAAGGGAGAAATCTGAATATGCCCAACCTAAGTAATGACAGTTGAGATATAGATATATATATATAATCACCTTGATTTAATTATTACACATCATATCCATGTAGTGAAAAAACACATTGTACCTTTTCAAATATGTGCAATCATTATACTTTAATTTAAAATAGTTGTAACTAATGTTAACTACTCTAGTATCTTAATGTTACTCATACGAGCAATAATTATTAAGAAAATCAAAATTTCACAACTTTAGAAATATTGAGTCAGTGTTGTCCCCCCAAATATTTTATTTCTGTGGTTATAATTTAGGATGATGTTGGCATTTAAGAAAATATTGTTTCAAATACTGGCTTAGAGAAATTCTCATTTCACATGTACAAATTCTCATCCTGACACTTGTCATTTAACATCTAGGCAATATTTCTAGAGAATGAATCAATGAATAGAAATTTTAAGCAATATCAGTTCATATAACAGTTAACTACAAAAATAAATGAAAGGGACCAGCAGTTAGCGTAATGGCTATGTTGCTGGACTCCCATGTAGTCGACTGCAGTTCGAGTTCCGGACCTGGTGGCTTAAACTCATGCCAGGCGCGTGTGCGTATGTGCTCAGGATCCCGAGAGGAGAATGGAGGAGAAAGGATTGCAGCGTGGCCATCCCCTAGGCATGGGCGTGATTTCTTGCTTTCTATCTCTCTGTCTCTCTCTGTCTTTCTGGCGAGCACACGCGCCCTATAGCAAAAACCTCTCCAAAATATAAAAAATAAATAAATGAAAAGTCATTCCTCCACTATATAAATCCTCATAAAATTTTGTTTTCAATTGAAAGGGAAGTCTAAATGGAAAATTTAGGTGAGCGAATTTTGCTTCCATTCTTCTTTTAAGAGCAAGCTGAGTACCCTGGAGGTGCGTAACTCTTCAGTAGTCCTGAGTAGCTGTCCCCCGCCCAAGGCTTAAGAGATATGGGTAAATTCTTTCTTTATAAAATATTTTTTTTCTCTGAAAACATCAGTACCTAGTTAGTATATATCTCAGAACTTCTCAGCGTAGGTCAGTGTTGCACCTTTGGGAATATATGCTGTAGGACTGTGGTAAACTAAAACCTCTCCTTTAAAAGTATCACCTTGCATTACGTGGAGGTGAGGTATTGCATTCTGCCTTTCTTCAAGGCTTTCCTAGAAAGAAATTTGCACTCTTCTAAATTCACTGCAAACACCCACAGATCATCAAAGAACGTGTGGTGGAGGGATCTGTTTTTCTGCCCTGGATCAGAAACCTCTGATTAAGAAATGTTCTGCTTACTATCTGAGGTGCCTAAATAATCTTTTATACTTATCTGTAAATGTTTCTATGAATTCTTCAAATGGAAAACATCACCTGCTTAGTAAAGATGTAACAAAGTTTTGTTTCCTGTCTTTTTAAGTTTGCAATAATGAATTAGAAGGTACAAAGGAGACTGCCTGTCCATGAAACCCTTCCTCTGCTCAGAGACCCTCACTCTCCTCCTAGTTTCTGTACTGCTACTTTATAATAAACTTCGAGTGACTCAAAGGTAGTCACCCAACACCCTCCTCCACACAGAGTAACCAATAGCCCCAGCATTTAATACCATTAACATTGCTGAGCTCTAGTATTACTCCATATGACCTCAGAATTTATGCCTATAACTTACACTATATTATTTTACACTTTTTAACGTGATGATCTATGTCTTTTACAAATATGGTTTCCCTTACTGCCATTCAAATACAAAATCTTTGTGAACTGAGGTCATATGTCCATATCAAAAGCATCTCTTTCAAACACCTAGAAGTATTATGTTTTGCCCAAAGTGGGCGGAAAACAAATGATTTTCGCTTATAATTTTCACTCTTTTTTTTTTTTAGAGATTTCACTGTAGGCATACCAGAAAGACAGAGACAGAAAGACAGAAAGCGAGAAATCCACCCCTCCCACCCAGGAGGGATGACCACACTACAGTCCCTTCTCTTTCATTCTCCTCTCAGGATCTTGGGCACGGATGCACGGATGCCTGTTGTGAGTTTTAAGCCATTGGGTCCAGGACTCAAACTGCTGTCGATTACATGGGAGTCCAGCAACGTAACCATTACACCGTGTGCTGGTCCTAGTTAAGTTTATTTTTCACACACATCATGCCATGAACTCATAGGGAATAGGTTCCAGTAGCTCAGGCTCCTTTCTATTGGTTCTCACAAAGCGTGCTTCTCTGGGTGGAGCGGGTTGGTGCTTCAGCTGAACCCAGGGACCTTTCTCTTTGGCTTTCATCTTTTTCTGGTCATTTTTCTTCACTCATTTTAGGAAGCTATCTCTGCTCTTAGAATGCTTAATGTGCTCAACCGCACATTAATTCTCTTGGCAAGAATCTTGCCTTAACTTGTTTGTTCACAACAATGTCAACAGCATGCTGGGTAACATTGTAGACGCTTACAGTTTTGCCAATGATAACATTTGTGGGGCATTCCTTTTTGAATAGTGCCCATTCCCTTGATGTCTACAATATCACCTTTCTTGTAGATCCACAGGTATGTTGCCAATGGAGCCACTCCATTTTTCTAAAAGGCCTAGAGAATATGTATCAGGTGCCTCTCCTCTTCCCCTTGGTGTTCGTCATTTTGGTGAATTACAGGAAGATGGCGGTTCCAGCCAAAAGGCAAATTCCTTCCATTTTAAATTGAACAAGTTACTTCATATCTTTGGCCAAGTTCTGCACTTACAAAATGATGATGATTATAATGGGCTCATGTAAGTGCTATTAAAATTACATATGTGAGGCCAGCAGTTAGCGTAATGGCTATGTCGCTGGACTCCCATGTAGTCGACCACGGTTCATGTCCCAGACCAGGTGGCTTAAAACTCACGCCGGGTGCATGTGCGTGCGTGCCCAAGATCCTGAGAGGAGAATGGAGGAGAAGGGATTACGGCATGACCATCCCCCCTTGGGGGTGATTTCTCACTTTCTGTCTCTCTGTCTCTCTCTGTCTGTCTGGTGAGCGCATGTGCCCTATAGCAAAAAAGACCTCTCAAAAAAAATAAATAAATAAAATGGTTACTTTAAAAAAAATACATATGTGATTCCACTTTACAAAACAAGAAATACAATACACGTTCATTTTGTGACAAAGCTGTGTTCAGGAGTAAATAAAGCTTCAGGGGAAAAAATGGCTTTTGTATATTTCCTATTTTGTCCATTTTTAAATTATTTTTTTGAAGTCATCTCTTCTAGGGTTTTTAAAATAGCAGCACTAGAAGTGACAACTGGTGAGAGACACATTTGGATATATTCACAGGGCACACAGGAGTGGCTGAAGCTCCTAAATCCATCTCTTGCTGTTTGGACACACTGTTTAGTGTTGGTGTCCAGCATGGTCTCCCCATCCCCTCGCCCATCCAGGCAGAGCGCCACGGATGAAGGTTCTCACCAGTCAACAATGGGGGAAATAGCACTTTGTAGCTCTTTAATCTTGAAAAAGTATTTCTTTGGCCTAATCTTCTAGGTTTTTACCTATACTGACAGTAAAAACTATCCTTTCTTCACCTTTTATTCTCTCCCAAAACTAACCATAAGACCTTGCAGATGTTAAGAAATTAATATTTATTAAAGAATATGATTCGAAGTAATGATCAATGTTGATTTCATGTTGCATGGTTAGGTCAAAGTAAAGAAATTAGGATGACAGTTCCAAATAAACTGCATTGTTTATATACAGAACATGCATGTCCCCACATGCTAATGAACACCTGAGGCTGCCAAAGCAAGTCATTGGCCTAGTGACTCGGAAAAATTAACCTACCTTCCAAAGTATCCAATTCTATAACAACACCTATAAAGGAACATTCGTAACCTGTATTTGTTTTGGAACTGCTGGCTTCTCCCTATTTTGAAAAGCATATACTAAAAGTCAAGTGAAATTTACATTTTTGTATTTCAAAATAGACTCCACAAAGAGATTAGATATTTATTATAACAAAATGTAAATTTAGGGCCAGAGGGGTTACAGGGTGGTTAAGGCAGCAGGATCCCACATGGTCAACTGCTAGCGTGCATCCCAGATCTGGAAGCTGGAAAAACACACCATGTGCCTGTGCTTGCTTGCCCAAGATCCCGACAGGAAGGAGAAGTGGAGAAAAAAGGATTGCAGCAGTTCTATTCCCCATGGGGGTTGCTTTTCTCTCTGTCTCTCTGTTTCTCTCTGGGAGCGCATGTGCCCTTGGACAAAATTTGAATAAATCAATCATTTTTTTAAGTGTAAATGAAATGAAATTTATTTTCTTGAATTCTAACAAAAATTTAGCTCCATGAGGGCAAAAACTACATCTGGAATTCACTGACTATCGTTTACATAGTATCTAGAATAATGGCATAGTTACAAAGGCATTTCAAAAGTTCATGGAAAATGTATATTATGAACATCTAGGTAAGACTTTCCATTTTTTTGCACCAAAATAAACCCTACTTTAATTTTATTTCTCCATGAACTTTTTGAAGTCCTTTGGTATCTTAGGCTTCAGCAATAGCAACGAATTTATTAAATAAGTGGGTCCGTTAGATAAGATACATGTAAGACGCCATACTAAGTCCTGCAAAACAGGCAGTGGTCAGAAAGATGTAGTTCCTGAGTGTGTGTGTGGGTGAGCCTGACTCATTCTTTCAGATTGGCTTCCATAGAAAAGGTGCCAGGTCCCTATGGTGTGATCTCTCTATTTACACAGCAGTGT
The DNA here is from genome assembly GCF_000334495.1 of Tupaia belangeri chinensis. Taxonomy (NCBI): domain Eukaryota; kingdom Metazoa; phylum Chordata; class Mammalia; order Scandentia; family Tupaiidae; genus Tupaia; species Tupaia belangeri. The sequence goes on from NW_006159731.1 coordinate 6,535,845, forward strand.
GTCTCCTGGGATGTAGCAGAGATGGTGAGGCATGACTGAGTCAGACATAGTCTCCTAGTGGTGCAAAGGCAGCTACCACCCCCTCTAAAATTTCTACCTGGACCAGCTACAGTAGAGCACACTAGACGCTGCAGTTTGGAAGGCTCAGGCCACAGGGGAGCCCACCCTAAAAACAAACAAACAAAAAACCAGCATGCACCAGCACACACACACACACACACACACACACACACACACACACACACATACACATGCACACACACATCTGTGCATGCACTCCACAGGGGGGGAAAAATTCGACCATAGTATTCAGGTGGATTCTCTCAACTAACTGGTGATTTTCTCTTGGGGAACTGGTCTCTTCCTCCAGTTCAGTCTCTTTGGAAGAATCCACAGCCCTCCAATCGGGTTTGCATTTGCCTGCACTCCGGGTATAATATGAGCTCAAGTCAGCTTACACAGTGCACTTGGGGCCAATGCAAACTTTGGAACATAGCCAAGCAGCTGCTTCGGGGTTCTCTGCTTTCCATGCTAAGTAAGAGTTCCCAAAACACTCTATGCTATCTAAAGGCTGCTTCTCCCAGAGCATGTGACCTAGACCCTCAGGAGGCTGTGCTGCTAATGCTGAATGCTTGCCTCACAGAGTCTGATCTCTAATACGGGCCAATGCTTTTCCTCATACAAGCACTAAGTTCCATAAAGAAAGCGTACTGCAGACATAATAGGACTGGAGAGGATGAAGTTGAATTTGAGGCTCTGTTGAAAAGGGGGCTTAGGGGCTGGCAGGTGGCATGGTACTTAGGACTCTGGACTCCCGCATGGTCGACACTGGTTTGAGTCCCAGATCTGGTGACTTGTTTTCTCTCTCTCTCTCTTTGTCTCTCTCTGGTCAAATTTTAAAGTAATTACAATAATAACAAATGGAATTAAATAAATAAATAATTCTTTTAAAAAAAAGAGAGATCTGCTGGGTCTAGCAGGGTGAACACAATCTGCAGAGAGACAGATAAAGGAGATAAGAATAAAAACAATGTGAAGGCTAGAGATTGAAGAGTCAAAGTATATGAGATTAGTAAATAGAAGATGGAGAAAAGGAAGACAAGAAACCAAATAGTCTGAATAAATTCTACACCCCCCAAATGCAGATATTTAAAAGACAGAAGCATATTAGCAAACATTAAGTTTAATCTTTCTAAAAAATTTTAAACCTTTGATATGCAAAGGGACTTCAAAAGTCTGTAGGAAATATATTTAAAATAATATGGATTCATAAAAATAATCGTTTATTTTGGTGCAAAATAAATTTGAAATTCATGTGGAGTTTTTCATAATATGTGTTTTCCATTTTTGAAAACCTCTCATATAGCATTAACATAGTTACAAGATACTGTGTACACTATAATCTTATTTGCATAAAGGTATGAAAATATTTGGATAGAAAAAGCTGAAAGCAGATGTTAAAAATTGCTATCATGCCAGCAGGTGGCATGGTGGTTAAGGCACTAGACTCCCACACAGCCAACCGCAGTTCAAGTCTTGGACCTGGAGGCTTGCTTTCTCACTCTCTCTCTCTCTCTCTCTCTCTCTCTCTCTGCTCTCTGGTGAGTGCACATGGCTTATAGCAAATTTAAAAAAATAATAAATAAAATTAAATAAATCATTCTTTTAAAAAAAGAGATGCTATGTCTTAGTGCCGGAGTATAAGTTTCTGTTTTTAAATTTTTATTCTTTTCACTTATATAGATATTATGACATTATAATAAATATGTACCATTCTTGGATTT
>NW_006159731.1:6537651-6550700 GCF_000334495.1 Tupaia belangeri chinensis
ACCAAAAAGAGGTGGGAGACTTTTTAGGTATAGATTTTCTGAACTGAGAGATCATCTTTAATCTTTACAAGGATTTGTTACACAGAAAATAATATTTCAATATATATCTTCTAAATCCTATTGTTTTATGATGAATAATTATTGGCATGTAAACAGTAATTTGGCTTATTTTTCATTCGTACAATGTAGATATTGAAGATGATGAATATTTAAACAACATAAACTTAGAAAATTGTATTGAATTCCTCCGAGTTTAAAACCTAATGGACTCGTATAAATTCTGTGCCAAGAAAATGGGACCGACCTTAAAGATAATACAGTGTTATCATGATTTGAAGATGCTGAGGAAGTTTCCCCTACATAGATTCAATCTCCCTTTCATCTGTGCTCTTTGCTAACAAAATCCTTACTATTTATCCCACTTCTGAAAGCAAAAGTTAAAACGTAAATGCTTAAAATGAGCAACACTTTAAAAGATTATCAGCTCCTTTAGCTTGCATTCATTTCCGGATTTCTGGTAGAGAGAAGGAGGGGAGGAAAGGGAAGTGACAGTATGACCAGGAGTAGAAGTCCAGGAAGAAAGTTAGAAGCACATATTGCTTCTTCTCTGGACTTTCTTGTCTCTAGGCTATTAACTCCTTGAGGACAGGAACTATCAATATATTTGATTCACCTTTAATCACCAGCACCTAAGATAGTGCCTAGCATTTTATAGAAAGAGAAGGAAGGAAGGAAGGAAAGAAAGAGAAAGAAAGAAAAACGAGGGAGGCAATAAGGATGAAAGGGAAGAAAGAACAAAGGGAGTAACTAACCACCCAGGAACATGGCTGAAGCTCTAGAACTATCTAGAGACTCCTGGCCATCTAGGGAAGGATCACAGAAGGTCCAATTCACATCTTTCAGAGAACAAATAGAGCAGGATACAAAAGAGAGAAGAGCACAGAAGATATTTAGTTACATTACTGGCAGACTTAAAAAACAAAGAAGCACAAAGGAGAAAGAAAGGGGAAAAACTTGTCTTTCCCACCAAAACAGTGTGAGCAGTCAATACAGTTCACTACGTGCAAGGAAATAATACATTTCGGTAGTATTTAGTGGAATCTACTTAACTGAAATCTCGTGAAAATTCTTACTCTTTACATTTTTTTTTTTAATCAAAGGGAAACAACACGTGTATTTAGGGTGGGTTGACATAGGGATTAAGGTCCTAAAAGTATTTTTTCAGTTCTGTGAAGTTTTATGATGAAAACTGAGGGCATAACAGGGAGGGTAAGCGGTGTGTTTGTCAGGTTAATGGGCAGGCTCCGTCCTTGCACGTCGCTAATTTCCATAACTAGGTGAGCGTAGAGATTTGTCCTCTTGTATTAACTCAGAAATACCTACTACTATGGGATCAGAAGTTCAGAGATTAGTAAACTTCTCAAATTTAGCCAGTTAAGACTCTTTATCCAATTTCAACATCTGACGTTTCTCGGCACGCAGTCATGCTCCCTATAAAGAACATTTGATACCAAAAAAGCATCTTAGAACTGACAAATTAAGGAGATCTTATTCACCTAATAAAAGAGTTACCTCAGAGTAAAAGCAGTCTATATGATGTAGTTTAAATGATTTGTTTCACAAAAATTTCAACTTCCTATGATGTTATGAAAGCCTTTGTGTGGGCAAGGTGAGTTGCATCTATATAATTAAAGAAATACATTTGGATTGCTGTCAATATAATCTCTCCCCTTGAAATCTATAAATTAGTGTTTTGTACTTACAGAAAGAATAAATAGATGCAGAGTTGAAATATAACAAAGATGAAATTATTATTTTCATACTAGCATCAGAAGAGCATATAGGGTTCTTTGGCCAAAACAAATATTGTACATAAACATAAAAGCGTCTATTAGGCCAAACTTCTTATCCAAAAACAGGAAAAAGGGAGGCATACTGACACTTCACAGATGCTTTCACAGAATTAAAAGACAATTTTTCTGCATTTAAAAAATTCACACTGAGCACTGGCTTCTAAGATTCGTAAAAAAAAAAACCCGTAAACATTTATGCTTACTTCAATAGTTTAATGCACTACAGAATCCATAGACCAAACTTAGATATAAAGGGGTAATTGCTGTTCAAAAACAAAGCTAACAAAATTGATTTTATACAAGGTTTTAATATATTTTTTCTTCCTTTTCTTTTCTATTATTTTCTTTTTCTGTTTTTTGTTTATTTCAAATTTAAGTCCTTCTTGAAACTATAAAACTGGGAATGTATAAAGTTGACTTGTGTCTGGTTTCAAAGATGGCCTTTTTTTTTTTCCTTTTCTTTTCTTTTCTTCTCTTTTTTATGCACAAAATGTCTGCCAAGCCTGAAAATGATGCAGATCATGTTTCTATGTCTGTGAGGTGGCGCTTACCAAGCAGTCTGGCTCTGACCCGGGATTTTTCAACTGCTGGCTGTGGTGGAATTACAGTAGGGGGTTAGCTGTGGGGCTAGTGGGGGTAGTCTTTGTCCCCGCTGCATTTAAAATTACATCTAATCTTATCAAGGCGCTCGTCATTGTTTCTGGCGGCCAGGAGCAGGTACAGTACTGCTTTTGTTCAAGTCAGTAGCTTTGCTGAATCAAGTCGAGGGAAAAGCCAAGACTAAATAATATTCTTTCAGAACCTCATGTGCTGATTGAAAAAATGCTTTGAAAGAAAATGAGAGAAAGGTGGGGGTGGAAGGGAGACAGGTAGAGTCACAATAGGAAAGTATCAATGTAGTAAGGGAAAAAGCATAGACTTTACAAATGAGTAAAAAGTCTATTACTGAAAAACAAAATGCTCAAAAGTACTTTAATTCTTATCCGCTGAAATGTATTAGCTCATTTCCTTCGGCATAATGTAAACATAAAATTCAGGGAACATATTCTGTCTTTTTCTTCTATTGGAGAAAATTGAAACCTAAAGCGAGACTACTTTTTTAAATGGCACATAGCCATAAGGCATATTTTCTCCTGCACAAATAAATATTCCTAAACTTTGTTTGTACCAAGAGTCCCTGCTGATGTTCCTATCCTTTGAACACGCTAAAATATAAGTTGAAGAATCTCTGTCATAACTCAGGGGTTTTGGTAGACCTATGATGATTAACAAATAGCCCAAGTTTAAAAAAAATCTTGTCTTGACCAGCCTTGAACAAAGCACTAACATTATAATTCTAACAACCAGGACAGTATAATTATCAACAAGAAAAGGAAACCCACTTTTCCATGTGTCAATAAAGACTGTAAGTTAATTCAGACAGAAATAACTGGCATTAAGATTCACTAGATATTCCATTATGGTAATTGGAAAATTAACTTGAAAAGTTACTTGTTCAAACACGTTCAGTTTTAAAATACGGCAAATTAACAGATGATACTTACAGACATGCTCTGGAAGTTAAGGTTTATTCCAACAATCACTGATATCGCTTTTTATCATTTACAACTAAATTAGATTACCTTGGATTTAACAAGTTATAGAAGCTCAAGAAAAAGTTTTCAGTGTGTACTTTCAGCAGAATACAAACCAAAATGACCAATCTTTTGATCAATAACAATCCCACAGAAATTTGTTGTTTATGATTCTCATCTTTTTTAGCTTCTGTGTATACTAATTCTAATGCTAAAATTTAATACAGTGCTCAAGAAAGTACCTCAGGTGTGTGTTATCAAAGTGTGTAAATGTAAATTCTGATTAAATGCATTTTAGCAATGTGCGTCCTCTCTACATTATACTTACTATTAAAAAGACTTATTAAAATAGTAATCTTGACAATTTTCAAAGTAATGTGAGGAGAAAATGAAAACATAAAAAGCGAAAACTCAAGAGATTTTAAAACTACATAGACACATTTTGTGACATGATAGACCACTCTACGTAATAGACAAGTGCAACTAGCAATCACATTATTTTTGATGGACTAAAATTAAGTATATATACTATTTGATATATTTCAAAATTATACTTCAAGTTCTTTAACTGCCAGTTTATTCTTATTTTCAACTGTTGTGTAGTTCATGAAAGAATCATTTGGCTTATCGCTGCTGCGTAGTCATTATCCTTGGCTGCTAAAATAAATTCTAAGCATGGTTTCTATGAGTTTTCTAAATCAAATAAATTCAGATGTACTTTTATATACATTTAGCCATTTGATTACAAATCAAGAAATCAAATAGCACAAGGCCATCTAATTAATATAAAATCTTGTGTAAACTACCCTTACACACTTGCATTTGCTTCAGTTTTTCCATTGGAAAATTTTATCACATTTAATGATCACTCAGAAATCCTCTGCTGTTATTGGTATCAAATTTTCTTTTATAATCTGATTGTATAGATCAAGAAACAAGAATACATTATATATTTGTAAAAACTAAGTCATTAAAGGTTCAGATAATACAATTCAAAGTGAGGTTTGGAAAATTCTTTAGCGACTTCTTAAAATGTCCTTTCCCTGTCCACCCTTGATTCTGGAGGTCTTTTTCTTCATCTCCTAAAATCGCTTACATATCCTTGTAGTACTGGAACATTGTTTCAATATTCAACCATACTATTGCAATTCACAGGAGATATGAAATCATAATTCTCACTGCTAGTCATACTAAAGACTTCCTCACTGTAAATGTTTTTATAGAAATGGGAAAGGAGCTGGATATTAGTTTTTATTTGCTGGCCAAATTCCAAATTATGTAACTACTTCTACCTTTCATAAATCATTTCTGCAATTTTTATTGAGTAAATTATATTTCACATTCCCAGTTCTCCAAGCTGCTCTTATACTGCGTGTTGATGATAAGCTAGGACTTGAAGTGGAAATGGAGGAGGAGGAGAAATTGTTTCTAAAAATAAAGGTTGAGAGAGAAAACAATTTCTTCTGCGTGTCTTTAATTCTGCTCTCTTGCCAATTAAGCATCCTCTTCGTCTCTGTTCTTTTACTCCTAAGACGTCTTCTCTGCTCAACTCTTTCACAAAGCTAGGTTCCACAGAGGGTTGAAATGGGCGGAGGATTTATTACAATATAGGGAAAGTCAAGGAAATCATTTAATCTGTTGTCTACCTTTAGTTCTACCTATGATTCATGTATCTTCAGCCATGTGTTATTATTCTATGTATCATCTAGAGACAGCTAAATCTGAGGGACGCCACTTTTATCAAGAGTTAGGAACTCTCTGTGACGTCACTGACTGCTAACTTAAAACTCAGGTTTAAAACTTCAAAGAGATATGCTAGTTATTTGACTATTATGCAAAATGAACTTTCCTTTCAAAAAAAAGGTTTTCTCCCTTAAAAATGACTTAATTTACTTGTTTGAAAGAGTAAATAATTTTGTAGTTTTCTTATTTAAGATTCTTATTAAACATTCTTATTTAAGATTCTTATTAAACATTCTTATTAAACATTAAAGATTCTTATTAAACATCTTATTTAAGATTCTTATTAAACATTCTTATTAAACATTCTTATTAAACATTCTATCTCCCCAAATAGAATAGGGGTACATACTTTCACTGACTAATGGGGTTTCCATGCCATGCACAATGCCTCAAATACTGATACTAAAGCAAATCTGTCTTGTACCTAGGCATGACTTTGCACATTGACTGTAGTGAAAAGATGCTCAAAAGTATAGGCTACTTCTTAGGACTTTTTTAAATCAATTAGAGAAGAACTTGGGCTTTTATTAAGATTTAATTCACTAATAGTCAATGATGTGGTTGTCTGGTCATGTGCTAGAAACATATTTTAGAACTGCTGATTTCCTGATGTGGCACCTCCTCCACCAGGTTCCTAACTGAAAGATGAAAGGTCCCTCAGTCCCTTTGTTACAAATGGTGCTGGGAGCCTCTCATGCCCATATAATTCTTCACCATTTCTCCACCACCCTCCCATACACACTGCCACCTTTACAACAAAGAACTCAAAAAGAGGAAAGCAAAATTTCGGGGCTAGGACTCAAGACCTAGACTAAGGGCCCTAGGGCTCTGCCCATTTGGCCTTTTGTGTCTCAATAAATATAATTTTAATTATATTTGATAAAGTGGTCAACCAGTCTAGTCCAGGAATTTAGGCTCTTAGCCCCTCCCCCATGGAAAAAATACAGTCTGAGTTCCTACCAGACAATTTAGAATATTTTTTGTAACCAACCCCATTCATATATTGGAAATATATAATTCAAGTAAATAATGAAATTTGTAAATTTTAAATATGCAGTATTACTGTTTGGCACACTCTTAAAAAGATACATTACAATTCAAACAACCCACAACAAATTCAAACTAACAAAAAACTGGGCCACTGCAAAAGGTACTATTAGACAAAAATAACTATTATTTGATATAAGAGGATGAAAGAAAAAAGACAAGATCTTAAAACCTGACGTTCTGTGGTTTTATATGGAAAGGGAGATGACATTGCATTCTTCATTAAGATCAGCTTTGGTTAACTGGAAAATTTCCTTCTGTGACAAATATTCTGGCCAACAAAAATGCCACATAAAAGAAATGTCACCCAAAACAGCCAATAGTCAGAGACATGGCAACTATTCTCATAAGGCAAAAGGTTTTTTGCTTTGTTTTGTTTTCACAAGATGCCTATTTACATATCAGAGCGTTGAGTACTGAAAGATTTTTCTTGCTCTAATAAACTTTCTTGTTAAATATCTCTAACATGAATTGATTTTATATTTTCTATTCCCTTTCCAAAAGTGGATCTCTATTGTCCAGGAACACTAGCTTCCAAAATAATTTATCATATCTAATGATAAATTTAAGTTCTGGCAAATTTAAACTCCAAACTGCACATTTCTTATCTTTTCTACATGGAGTGCCTTATCATATCTTCTTTACATTGATTTTATTCATTTTTACTGTATCAACTTAAAGCAAATGGCAAGTTCTCTGCTTTTAAAAAGCACTGAAAACTCAATTATTTCTCTGTTATTTCAACACAGTGTCTGAACATGGAAATGCTGTGAGTGTGATGGGTCACTATGAGTCGGTTTGACCTGGCAAGCCACGGTGAAACGTTCTCCAGTTGATGGGCCAGGGCTAGAAGACAAGACGCCATGAGAAGGGATTTTATGCGCAGGGAAGACCCAACCACTGTGAAGAGATTCCTGTCGTCTACCATGGAAATACAGGTGTAACCAATCTAAATTCTATTGCCAATCTTAAAACAACTAAGAAAGAAAGAACTATTTAGTTGAATAGAGGTAAAGTAAGGATGTTAGGAATCATGGTTATTTTTGGTATACTCTTGTAAGTCCCCAGGCAGCCTTATTTAAAGGGGGAAAGATGATAACAGTACAAGATAAACTTTTCTGGGGGATTTATTTGCCTTCTTAAATAGAAACCCGTGTTGTGTTAGTTTGCTTTCATTCCTGTTTTCCTCTGAATTGCTTCCCATACTGTTTTACGAAATCATTTTATAAATCTTAAGTTGCACTTAGATGTTAGAAAGTTTCTTTCTCATAGATCCAGCCATGTGAGTTTTGCTCTTGAGCCAGATGTTAGGTTCCTGCCCACACAGCAAATGTATTAAGGAGGGCCTGTGGTGAATGGAAGTATTCTGCTTGACGCTTTGGATTTGACACTTCAGCAAGCAGCCCAGCCTGTTTGGCTCCCCTCGTAAAACTGTCTTTGAAGAAGCTGAAGTAATGTTCCGGTGAAGCTTCTTCATGATTCCTAAGTTGTTTGATGGAGTACTTTTTGGATCTCCTAATTTTGAGCAATTTAAACTCTTTCTAAAGGAAATAAATACCCCCTCTTATTAAACTTTCACCCTCACTGTGTTATAATCATAACAGAATATTTAGCTTTTCAGCCCCCAAAAGTGTTTGTATATTTTCAAATGCATTTAAACATTACCAAAATTATATTCGACAGTATAGCTAGTTGACTGTCCAGATATCCAAACTGCTATTCTTTTTCTCTCCTACACTGACATTCTTCACAGCATTTAAGGCTCTGTCAGTTTGAAGTTGTTGAAGCATTCTGGAACTCAGCAGAAGTGCATAAAGAATCTTGAGTGAAAAATAACCGAAATACATTTCAATTGTTATGATTTTGTAGAATATAGCTTTCCTCCCCTGAGGGCGTAATGAATGCTACAACTTTTTCCCTGATTTTTAAAAACGCATTGACAGCTTTCCTAATGTTCCTTAATCAGCTTTAATTTCTTAGTGATTCTACTTGATAGAGTTACTGTATTTGGAAAAGCTAAAAAGAATCATTTAGGAGAATTTTTTCCACCTTTCTTTCATTCCATCTTACAAATATAAGGCATAGAGAGTGATAATGCGTTAAGTTCCAATAGCTTTTGATATTCACCCACCAAATTGTTCGCTGGAGAAACATCCAAAAAGAAAAGAATAGAAAGTCTGGTTTTTATCATATTACACTTTATGACTTACTCTTTTTTTATTCTGTAGGTGGTAGCTAGGAACTTTTCACATGCAGAGAGGCAAGCTGAGGCCCTCAACACTCTTCCTCAGGGCATTTGCTCTAGGAATTGTAGAATGTTCTAGTCTCCCTATGAAAATAGATGAAACAGTCTGGTTCACAGAGAAATAACCTTCAAATGAGACAAGGTTTGCCCCAGGTTGAGGAAAAAAAATTAACTGGGGATCTGAAACACCACGTCTGGCCCATAAGTAGCCATTTCTTGGTCTACGCAGTTGCTCTGGACGCTTTCGAGCAACATGTTATGGAAGCGCATATAACAGATTATAAAGGCAAATGAGAAATGCATCATCTTCCTGTTTGGCTAAGTTACAATGTATTTCCATCTAGGTGGTACCTGAGAAATCATAGCACATCAATATATAATTAGAAAATTTTCTCTAATAATTAAATTTGGCCATGCTATATCTAATGTTATATTACCTCTAGGCAGATTTCCAGAAGTAAAAAAATCTTAAATAGTATATGATTCAGAGCCAAAAGGCTACTGAATTATGTCAAAGACCCCATATTTGAATCTGGCTCTGCCATTAATTTACTAGCAAATACTTACTGAAAGCCTATTACCTTCCAAACATTATAGTTAACACTGAATATACAACAGTGGAGAAGATAGTCACTGTCCTTGTCTTGTGGGTTGTAGAGTCTACTAAAAGTGCTAAAAAAAAAAGGCAATAGTAATAGAAGATGGTAACAGCCATAACAGAGATGTTTCGAATATGGAAGTCCAGGGAAAAATAATTGTATTTCTTTCTGCTGCTGTAACGAATTGGTCTGACTTGGTGACTTAAAACAACACTAATTTATTATATTACAATTTTGGATGTCAGAAATCTGAAATGAATCTCACTGGTCTGAAATCAAGGTGTTCGCAAAATTATATTCTTTCTGGAGGCTCCAAGGGAGAACCCATTTCCTGACCTTTTCCAGCTTCTAGAGGTTGCCTACATTCTTTAGCCTGTGGCCCCCTCCCATTTCCCAAGCCTTCAATAGCCAGTAGTGTCTTTCTCTTGCTGTGTCTCTCTGACACTAACTCTCCTGCCTCCCTAATTTCCTTGTATTACTCTCCTGATTACATCCTGCCCACAGAGATAGTGCAGAATAGTCTCTTCATTTCGAGGTCACCTGATTACCAAACTTAATTCCATCTGCAACCTTAATTCCCCTTGCCATGCAACTGCATAGTCACAGGTTCCAGGGATTCACATAGAGCCTTCTCTGAGGGCCATAATTCTGAATATTATAAGCACCTACCTAGACTGGCAGTAGGGAAGATAAGAGTTGGCACAAACTTCCCAGAGAAATTGAAATGTAAGTTAATGCCTGTAGGATAAATCCCATTTTAAAAAAAAAGGAAAAATATAGCAGGCTAGGTTCGTATTGGTCCCTTTTGATGATTAAGAACAAAATGTCAGGACCAGCAGTTAGTGTAATGGCTATGTCACTGGACTCCCATGTAGTTGACCATGGTTCGAGTCCCAGACCCGGTGGCTTAAAACTCACACCGGGCATGTGTGCGTGCATGACCAAGATCCCAAGATGAGAATGGATGAGAAGGTATTGCGGTGTGGCCATCCCCCAGGGGGGTGATTTCTCGCTTTCTGTCTCTCTGTCTCTGTCTGTCTGTCTGGGGAGCTCATGTGCCCTATAGCAAAAAACTCTCAAAAAATAAATAAATAAATAAATAAATAAAGAACGAAAGAAAGAAGAAGAACAAAATGTGTGAGGGACCGTAGGTAAAAAAAGAACACAGCTCATGAGAATACATGAGAAATTAGTATGGCTGGAACAGAAATTGTGAGGGTAAGAGGATGGTCACAAGAGAAAAAAAAAATAATCAGTTATGCGAGAGTTTAGTAAAGAAGTAAGGGTTTAGGAATATGTTAGTGGAATCCAAACAAGTGGGACTAACAGTAAGGTGTAGTGAGATGACAGATTTGAGCAATGTGGTGAATCAGCTTGGGTCAATCAACAGAGGAAAAGCCACTGCTAGCCCTAAGTTTGAAGGAATAAGGAAGGAAAACGACAGTTAACACAATGCAAAAGAAAACTTCAGTTGTAGAAGCCATTAAGAAGAGTGACATAAACAATCCTTGGCAAACCCTGCTTGGACTTGCCATAGCAGCTTGACAGAATGCTTTCAAAATGCATGGTATCAATTTTGATGAGTGTTACCAAAGAAAAGTCGAGAGAATGTCGAGAGAAACACTTGAGATCCGTAAGTTTAGCTGTGGGTCAGAGAAAACTACAGAAGAAACATTTAAACTGCAATCTAAAGGATAAAAAATCCATCTATGAAGTAGGGGGTGCTGCCAGTCAGAGATCAGCAATCACATAGGACCTATGATGGGAAGAGCATGATACTCTGTTTTCGGAGCCAAAAGATAGGGAGAAATAAGAGTCATACAAGTTGAAGTTGATGAGGTACAAGGCAGACGGTGGAGTGAGTGGATCATAGATCCCTGCCAATGGGTTACAGATTTGAAACTCTGTCCTGAGAGCAGGGAATTGTTCATAAAGCTCATCTGACTGCAGTGCGGAGTAGGTATTGAAGGGAGTAAAAATACTCTACCTGTGAGACAGTATGGTGGCCTGCTTAGACAGAAACTTTGTATACATTGGGACGTGAGGAAGTACTATCTAAAGCAAAACCTGACTACAGCTTATTTTCCCTTTCAGAGAAATGGTATAATTCATGAACTAGGAGATGACATTTTTTTTTTTTTTTTAAGAAAAACACCATAATGGTATATGCTGTTGCTTTTGTTTGAGAAAGGTCAAGTCCCTGGACAGGGCTGGATGGGTAGTACAGTTGAAAAGGAAGCCCAACCGTTACTCTGCATAATAAAGTGAGAAGAATTTGACTTTGATGTACTATCTAAAGCAAAACCTGACTACAGCTTATTTTCCCTTTCAGAGAAATGGTATAATTCATGAACTAGGAGATGACATTTTTTTTTTTTTTTAAGAAAAACACCATAATGGTATATGCTGTTGCTTTTGTTTGAGAAAGGTCAAGTCCCTGGACAGGGCTGGATGGGTAGTACAGTTGAAAAGGAAGCCCAACCGTTACTCTGCATAATAAAGTGAGAAGAATTTGACTTTGATGGGGGCAGCTTAGGAAAGATGCCTGAGCATAAGGAGAAAGGGAAGGTGCAATGAAAATCTAGGGGAAAAAAAAAAGGAGACTTGAGTTTACAAGGGCACACAGCCATGAAAAACTCCTTGCAGAGGGAGACAGCTGACAAATTACTTTAAACATTGATATGTGTACCTGATATTAAAGCCGAAGTGTTTCTGATCTGTAATTACTTTCTGCAGCTCATGAAATTCATACTAAAAGGCTGCTACTCATACAGGGAAACTTCAAAAAGTTCATAGCAAGGGTCAGCTGGTGGGGTGGTAATTACAGCAGCTAGATCCCACGTGACCAACTATGCAGTTTGAATCTTGGACCTAGCAGCTTGAAAACATGCCCAGCACTTGTGCATGTGAGCCCAAAATCCTAAGCGGAGAATGGAGGAGAAGGGATTGTGGCATGGCCACACCCTTAGAGGATGATTTCTCACTTTCCCTCTTTCTCAATCTCTCTCCCTCTGAGCCCAGAAAGCACAAACACCCAATAGCAATCTTTTTTAAAGTTTGCAATAAATGTATATTATGAAGAGAACTACAAAGATTTCCAAAAAATCTTTCTCCAAGATAAACTCATTTCATTCTATTTTCCATGAACTTTTTTCCAAGTTCCCTCAAATGAGGCTCATTTTGTAGTTCTTTGCTAGAATGAAGGAAGAAGAGTAGTCATCCACGGTGGACCAGCACAGGCAGGGAACCCCCACAGAACAAGACTAGTCAGGGATAAATAATAGCATCTGGAGTCCACACATGTGCGCTTTGTGGAAGCTTAACATCCCATTAAGACTTAAGATAATGGGAAGGATTTTGAGCTTCCCACAGTAGAACTGAAGGCATTTGATTGAGATACTGAAGTTATAGGTTGCAGGAAATTTGTTATGGGAATAGGAAACATTTTAAATGTAGTTGTTTACATTCGGGGTTAAACTCAGCACTGTACTGCCTGATGGTTATTACCATTAGATGTTCACTCTGAATCAAACAAAATCTTGACCATTTTTTTTTCCATTGAGGCTATTTTTGCAGACCCAACTAACAACTTACTCAATGATGAAGTATTTTAAAATTGTAAACATTATGTAAGATACAAAAATGGAGCTAACTGGTGGCGCGGTGGTTGGGGCAGCTGGATCCCACATGGCTGACTGCACAGTTTGAGTCCCAGATCAACCACACATGGGAATGTGTGCGTGCATGTCCAGAGTCCTGAAAGGAGAATGGAGGAGAGGAGATTGCAGCATGTCTGTCCCTGTCCCCCATGGGGAGTGCTTTCTTGTTTTCCCTCTTTCTCTTTCTATCTCACTCTGGCAAGAACACACATCCTCTAACAAAAAAGAAATTTAGAAAAAGATACGAAAATGAAATCTAAATATTCTCTTCATTAGAAATACTCAGCTGTCAAAAATGCATCAATATGCTGCAAAGAGCTTTGTTGTGA
>NW_006159731.1:6550716-6553463 GCF_000334495.1 Tupaia belangeri chinensis
TCCTTGCAAATCCTGGCTAAAATGACAAAATAAAAATCTAAGAAGAATGTCTGAACTTTATGTTCTAAGACTGTCACAGACATGACAGCCAGACTGTATAACCAAGAAATAAGCCTCATATCATGTGGTCTTTATTAAAATACCAAAACACAGGAGAATTTTTAACAAAACACTTTTAATACCAGGACTTGCTCAAGCATTTTTTTTTCTAATTTCTAGTTCACTTGAGTTTACAGAAAGATTTCATCTGCTGTTGCAGAGTCATTGGTCATAATCAGGATGTTAAGGGGCCAGCTGTTCCTCAAGCAATTTAATGGGCATCTGCAATAGAATACGCATATCTGAAAGAAAAAAATTAAATTTGAAATGTGTATTTTTATAAACCTATGTAGTCATAGCTATCCAAATAAATCATAATAAAAACTCTGAATCTGTGTTTAATTTATCTTGGTAATTATGAGACAGCATTTCCTTCTTTTTCCTCAATTGCATCAGGTATAGCTTGTTACAAAGTTCACATCCATGAAAGGTGTCGACTTTTAATTCCATTATGTTTCTGTTTACTTGTGATTATTTAGGTATTTTAACACTCATTATTAGAGTTTTTAAAAAGTAAATGTGGTTTTTCTACAAGTATTATCATATTTCACTTTCCTTTACATTATTTATTTGTAAATAATATATGTATTTGTATCATGATTGTATTATTTGTATTTCAAAATATTCAACTGAATAATGATAGCAGTTTCCATAAGAAAGATTTCCAAGACATCACTTCTACAAAACACAAACAAATTATTTTACAAGGTAATATTAATTTTGCTTTTGCCATCTTACCTGAATCTGTCTTGGGATGGGCCAGTCAGCGGCTGATTCTGATAAACCAGGAGGGCATGTCTGGGTAGATCCCATGTGCCCACAGGTTCATGGAAAAATGAAAGACCAAAAAACACCATGTGGGGGAACCAGTAGATGACATAATGGCTACATTGCTGGACTCCCATGTAGTCAACCGCAGTTCAAGTCCCAGAACTGATGACCTAAAACTCACACTGAATGTGTGTGCAAGTGTACCCAAAACCCTGAGAGGAGAATGGAGGATAAGGGATTGTGGCATAGCCATCCCCACTGGGATGGGGGGAAGATTTCTTGCTTTCTGTCTCTTTTTCTCTCTTTGTCTCTGTGGCAAGTGCACACACACTATAGCAAAAACCTCTCTTAAAAGAAAAAAAAAAATAACCTGTGTGGTAGGTGTCTTTGTTCTATAAATTTAATTTCATAGTTTGTCCTTTTTGGCAAGAATTTATTCTGCTATTGGATTTACACCACCAGAAACTGTTTCTCTCATTTTCTAATTACTGACAGGCCAAAGGAAGTGTCAGTATTAAAATGATTCCATTTTCCAAGAAAATTATTTCTGTCACATTGTTTAAAGTTGATTTTTTAAAGATTTTTGCCTTAAAAAGACGCAGAAAGACAAAGGGAACATGAGAAATCACCTCCTCCCCCCCTCCCCAGAGGATGGCCACAACACAGTCCTTTCTTCTCCATTCTTCTCTTGGGATTGGGATTTTGGGCATGCACACACATACACCTGGCATGACTTTTTCTTTCTTTTTTTTTTTTTTTTTTTTTTGCTTTTAAGAGTTTTGCTATAAGGTGTATGCACTCACCAAAGACACAGAGAAAGACAAAGAGACATAAAGCAAGCAAGAAATCACCCTCTGGGGGACTGACCTTGATGCAATCCCTTCTTCCTTTTCCTCTCAGTATTTTGGGCACACATGCACACACACCCAGCATGAGTTTTAAGCTGCTGAGTCTGGGACTCGCTGTCGGGAGTTCAATGATGTAACCATTGTGCCATCTGCTGGTCCTACGTGGCATGATTTTCAAGTCACTCTGTCCAGGACTTGAACCATAGTTTGGCCATGTGGGAATCCAACCACCTTAAGGACCACACCATCTGCTGGCCTCAAAAGCTGATTTTCTTAGTCCTCATGCGTTATTATTTAAAGAGAATTAGAATTACCTACATTTCATTCTCTTCACATTGGTTTGATTATGAGATTCTTACAAAAGACTATTTTACATGGCCAGTTGTCTTAAAAAAGAAGGAAAAGTCTTATCAGAATTAAAACTAACCTATTTTGGGACCAGTAGGTGGTGTGGTGGTTAAGGCACTGGACACCCACATAGCCAGCTGCTTTTGGAGTCCTGGACCTTGTGACTTGAACTCTTGCCAGGGGTGTGTGTGTGTGTGTGTGTGTGTGTCGTGCGTGCCCAAGATCCCAAGGAGAATGGAGAAGGGATTGTAGCATGACCATCGCCCTTGGGGGGTGATTTCTCACTTTCTTTCTCTCTGTCTATCTCTGTAAAGGCATGTGCCCTATGGCAAAAACAAAAACAAAACTTACTTCAATCTTGAGTATAATAACTAACAGGTGTTTAGCACAACTGAGGCTGCTGAACATCAGGCTACGCACTGGCAATTTATTATCTCACTAATTCTTTCAAGAACTCAAAGCTCTTAAGCAGCGTTACTTTTATTTTTTTCTTGGAGAGGCTTTCACTATAGGGCACGTGCACTCGCCAGACAGACAGACAGAGACAGAGAGACAGAAAGCAAGAAATTACCCCCCAGGGGGGATGGCCACGCTGCAATCCCTTCTCCTCCATTCTCCTCTCGGGATCTTGGGCACGCACGCACACGCGCCCGGCGTGAGTTTTAAGCCACCAGGTCTGGA
>NW_006159731.1:6555236-6579730 GCF_000334495.1 Tupaia belangeri chinensis
CCCTGGCATGACTTTTTCTTTTTTTTTTTTTTTTTTTTTTTTTGCTTTTAAGAGTTTTGCTATAAGGTGTATGCACTCACCAAAGACACAGAGAAAGACAAAGAGACATAAAGCAAGCAAGAAATCACCCTCTGGGGGACTGACCTTGATGCAATCCCTTCTTCCTTTTCCTCTCAGTATTTTGGGCACACATGCACACACACCCAGCATGAGTTTTAAGCTGCTGAGTCTGGGACTCGCTGTCGGGAGTTCAATGATGTAACCATTGTGCCATCTGCTAGTCCTACGTGGCATGATTTTCAAGTCACTCTGTCCAGGACTTGAACCATAGTTTGGCCATGTGGGAATCCAACCACCTTAAGGACCACACCATCTGCTGGCCTCAAAAGCTGATTTTCTTAGTCCTCATGCGTTATTATTTAAAGAGAATTAGAATTACCTACATTTCATTCTCTTCACATTGGTTTGATTATGAGATTCTTACAAAAGACTATTTTACATGGCCAGTTGTCTTAAAAAAGAAGGAAAAGTCTTATCAGAATTAAAACTAACCTATTTTGGGACCAGTAGGTGGTGTGGTGGTTAAGGCACTGGACACCCACATAGCCAGCTGCTTTTGGAGTCCTGGACCTTGTGACTTGAACTCTTGCCAGGGGTGTGTGTGTGTGTGTGTGTGTGTGTGTCTGTGTACATGCCCAAAATCTCAAGAGGAAAATGGAGAAGGAAGAAAGAATTGTAGCATGACCATCGCCCTTGGGGGGTGATTTCTCACTTTCTTTCTCTCTGTCTATCTCTGTAAAGGCATGTGCCCTATGGCAAAAACAAAAACAAAACTTACTTCAATCTTGAGTATAATAACTAACAGGTGTTTAGCACAACTGAGGCTGCTGAACATCAGGCTACGCACTGGCAATTTATTATCTCACTAATTCTTTCAAGAACTCAAAGCTCTTAAGCAGCGTTACTTTTATTTTTTTCTTGGAGAGGCTTTCACTATAGGGCACGTGCACTCGCCAGACAGACAGACAGAGACAGAGAGACAGAAAGCAAGAAATTACCCCCCAGGGGGGATGGCCACGCTGCAATCCCTTCTCCTCCATTCTCCTCTCGGGATCTTGGGCACGCACGCACACGCGCCCGGCGTGAGTTTTAAGCCACCAGGTCTGGAACATGAACCACGGTCGACTACGTGGGAGTCCAGCGACATAGCCATTACACTAACTGCTGGTCCCAAGCAGCGTTACTTTTTGATCAGTGGTTCTCAAACTTAAGTGTGCATCAAAATCACCCAGAGAGTTTGTTCAGACACTCACATTCTGCCTCAATGTTCCTGTTTAGTCCATAAGTAGAGGGTGTGGCCTAGGAATCTGCATGTTGAAAACATTCTCAGAGGATGCTGGTGTTGCTGGAACCCTGAGACAACCACTGTTTACATCAGGTTTCAGGAACTGATCCATGGCCAAATTCACCTCACTGGTTTCGTCTCCTTGGGCCTGCAAACTAAGATTGGTTTTTATTTTTAAATAGTTAAAAACAATTCAAAACAATGTTTATGACACATAAATATTACATGATAGTCAAATTTTAGTATCCATAAATAAAATTTTATTGGAACACATTCATTTACTAATTGTCTATGGCTGTTTTCATCCTACAATAGCAGAGCTCAGGGATCTAAAAGAGAAAACATGACCCCAGTAGCCTACTATTTACTCTATGACCCTTCACAGAAAAAATTGTCAACTCCTGTTATAGACGGAATCAAGATCTGAACTACCATAGCTAGAAGATGTTAGTGTCAGGGTTCATATCCACATCACACTTCAGAGCCCATGTTCTTTACTACTTTGTAAGATGTTGAAATTCACTGTTGCTAAAGTAGCCTGTTTGAGTTGATGATATTAAAAATCTCTAACACTCAGTTCAGTAATAATTTTCTTTCAATTTTTTTTTTCTCACCAAAGGTCATCTTCTTTCTCCACAGTATTCCCATTCTTATTCCATGAACATTATATCACTATCTTCTTTATCCAGAGGATTATTTGCATTAGATAAGCCATTTTATTCGTTCAAGGTTGATTTATATTTGGAGACTCTATCACTCAGAAAATTAGTTTGTTGCTTCAACCACATACTTAGGATGAACACAAAAGGATGCATTTCATAAAAGATCTCTCGGATTATTTCCATATTTCAGAGTAACAACTTGTGATGGGAAAAAAAGAAAACCTTCAGAAGTTCAGCCTGGATTATATGGGAATAAAAAATGAGGTTATAATGATGACCTCATTGGTTCAGGCAAGAGGAGCTAACTGATGCGGTTAAGTTCTCTGCAGGCAGACCAGAGAACGGTATTTCACAGGGATATCATCATCCACAAGAGCAAGAGCTGCGTCGGCCATCAAAGCTTCTCAGCACCCACCCAGCCTGTCAGCACCAAGCTAGTCAAACCAGCATCCAGCATCGTTCAGCTTTCAAAACTTCCGCCTTCTTCTAATGCACCACTGCAGGTTTTTGGGGAGTTTTTCGTTTGCTCATTTGGGGAAGTGGCTCAAAGCAATATTTAACATGCATAAGCAATGATGTAGAGAAAAATTTAAAGTAGATTTATAAAAAAAATCCAAAAACTTCAGTAAAAAAAAAGTCTACCTGTCTATGTCTAAAGTATATAGTTTTTTTATGAGTATCATCAAATTTCTCCACTTTTTGTCAAGATTATTTCATCAGCTCTGCTAAAATTCACTTTTATAAATAAAGCATTTTACCTATAGATTATTAAAACGAGCAGGAATTAGACAATTGAATCTTTAACTAAACAGACGTTTGGACCTGCTTATATTTCTATTAGCTAGTAAAGACTTAGCAATAGAAATGGGGAATTTCTCTTTGCCAAGTAATTCATTGAAGGTCTTAATTAATTTCACATAAAAACCTCACAGTTTAAGTCTAATTATATCGCTTTCAGTTTAAAGCATAGTAATTATTAGCACTTTTCTTAATTAATATTTTCAAGAATACTGCACTAATTATCTACAGACTTTTAAGGTAGTATTTAAGAATATAAGTCCAGAAGAAACGATGTATCCCCACTGGTATTTAGGCTATTTGCCAACTTGTCTCCCTCCTGACAATGTTGGCTTTGAACCAGGAACAGAGAAAGGAACAGCTGACATATGGAAAGCAAAACTTTATATTCTACCAATATTTAATTAATAGTGTCCAAAATCAAAAATGGCAAATAATTTTTAAAATTTAATATATCTAGTTAGTATACTTCAATTAATAGTCTATTTTTAAAAGTAAAATTTACTAAAAAAACATAGTTTACTAAAAAAAAACGTAGTTCTAAGGATCTTGCTATTTCTTTAAAACAATGTGAGATGATTCTTCCTGTTAATATCTAGTAATCGTCATTATTAAACATAAACATAAATGGCAAAATGATGGTTGTTTAAGCCAGGTGATGGATAAATGGTGGTTTATTGTACTTTCTCCTTTGAGTTATGTTTGGAAAGTTTCATAATAAAAGTTTTCTGAAAGAAAACTATATAAACATAAGAGCTCATGTTTTTAAACTGATGGAGCTATTAAAGAGATTTAAATAATTTTAAGTAGAATAAATCTTTAGAAGACCAAACTAATAACGTAGTGCAAGCATTTTCTTCTGAAGTTCTTATTCTGAAAAATGTTAATAAAAGAATTATTGAGGTTCAAGTCCAAAGTACAACTAGTCACCTTAAAATATAAAGTAGAGCTTAGACAAACATGTTATAATTTTTAAAAAACTGAAAGCTCTGATTCAATGCTAGTCTGTTATAGTCTTAAGTCATAATACAAAAGAAGATTGAAACCTAATGAGAGAGAGAAAAAATTTACTTGGCCAGATTTTACTGCTGTACTAACAGCTTCCTTTTTAAAGTCTTCTTACCCTTGCTGCTGTTTTCCATTGTGAATGTTCTCTCTTAAAGAGGTGAGTTGTAAAAGTAAATATGAAGGCTCCATCTGAGCTATATAGTGAGACTATGCCAAACCCATTAAAATAAGCCCTGGGAATTTTCAGAAGGGTTAGAGCTTTAATGTCTTTACCTTTGCTAAATTTTCTGCAAGTTCCTATTGTCAAAATTATAGATAGGTCCCCAAACCTTTGTCAGCAAATGTCTTAAACTTCCACCCCACACCAAACTAAATTGGCCAACTTTCAACATTGATGAATTTGAGGAGCAGCTAATAGAGCTGTCAGTGAGTAATAAAGTGACCAGGATATAAAGGTACCAACAGTGGAAGGAGAAAATTGAAGAATCTTGATAGTGCTCAACCTAGGTACAATAGCAGTCAGTGGTTAAAAATGAGCGTAGCCCAAAACATTAATAAAATTTAAGGGCAATAACACTAAGGGTATAATTGTTTTCAAAGATTGTAAATTGTATCATTTGCAGATAAATCAACTGTATGTCAGAGCCATATTTTGAATTTCAAAAGACATGTTTCTATTATGGAAGCAATTTTTTCTTTTTTGTTTTTCAATATTTTTTCTTTTTGGGAGGGAAGGTTTTTCTTTTTTTCTTTTTTTTTTTTTTTTTGCTATATGGTGCATGCACTCGTCAGAAAGACAGACAAAAAGTGAGAAATCAATCCCTGGGTGTATGGCCATGCCGCAATCCCTTCTCCCCCATTCTCCTCTCGGGATCTTGGGCATGCACGCACGTGTACCTGGCATGAGTTTAAGCCACCGGGACCAGGACTGGAACTGCAGTCGACTACATGGGTGTCCAGTGACATAGCATTACGCCAACTGCTGGTCCTTGGAAGCAATTTTTTCAAGAGCCTCTATAGATTGGAGATCAGAGCTGACAAAAGGAATATACAAAAGAGAGGGAGAAAGCCAGAGAGGACTTATGTGCATCAGTGAGAAGAATGCTGTGGGTAGAGCATAACATGGCTGAATAAACCAATATTCTTATAAATCATCCAGTATCAGGTATGTTCTGTTAAACAGACAGAGTGTATGCCAAGGATCTTCTGGGTTTCATGGACCTGTCAGCAATGCAAGAGATTAAGGATCAGTGACCACACAAACTCATGAGCAAGAGAATAAAAATGTATGTATCTAATAAACATATTATATATGTAATTATGTAGTTATACCCTTAGTGTTATTGCCCTTAAATTTTATTTAGATCCTGACCCATGCTGTATTTTGTAAAGGAGCCACTTTGTAACTGATTTTTGCCATCCTCTGACCCTTTGCCAAAGCATCTTCATCATGTACACTGACATACATCTTTGGTTTGAATGCCTTCCCCTCAAAATACATTTGTTGAGATTTGGTTGTGATAGGATTAGGAGGGTGAAACTTAATCTAACTACAGAGCTCAAAAGTGAGACCTTTGGGAGGAGATTAAGATTATGGTCACAGGGCTGGAGCCCCATGATTGACTCCTGGTGCATTTGTAGGAGAGGAATGAGACTAGGACAGACACACGTAGTCACAGTTCAATGCACTCTTCCCTTCACTGTGTTTTGTCATATAGCCAGAAGACTCATATCGGATGTGACTCCAGGACCTCCAAACTATGAGCTGAATAAACCAATGTTCTTATAAATCATGCAGTATCAGGTATGTTCTGCTAAACAGACTAGACTGTATGCCAAGGATTGTCTGGGTTTCACGGACCTATCAGCAATGCAAGGCACTAAGGATCAGTGACCACACAAACTCAGGAGCAAGAGCATAAAAAGGTATTGGGTCGTCAAAAAAGTCATGATGCAATTTTGCATTTAAAAACAGTAAAATTTGTCATGATTTTTCCAAAAACCCAATATTTACATGTGTTCAGTTGTTTCTTGTTTCATCTAATGTGTGACTTTTCAAAAGTCAACAGATAAAACTGGGGAGGAAGTAGCAAGGGAGAGGAGTTAACTAAAGAACAAAAACTGGCTTATGCCTATAGCAGGGGAAAAAAACATAGGTGATATTGTATTTTTAATTAAGTGATAGTTTCTTATTTAGCAGTAAGATTCTTTGTTTATTTCTTTCAGTATGATGTAGTTTATTAATAGTTCATTATTTGGGAAAAAGTATTAAGCACAAAAGAAAGTTAAAAAATATATTTAACTGCCAAAAAATACATGAAGAAAGGCTCAACAACCCTAACCATAAGGGAGATACAAATCAAAACCACAGTGAGACACCACCTAACCCTAGTCATAATGGCTAAGATAAAAAAAAAAGAAGAAGAAGAACGATAAATGCTGGCAAGGGTGCAGTGAAAAGGGAAATCTCCTAAGCTATTGGTGGGAATATAAATTAGTATAGCCACTGTGGAGAACAATATGGAAGTTCCTTTAAAACCTACAAATAGAAATGCCATATGATCCAACAGCTCCACTCCTGAGTATCTACCCAAAGGATAGGAATAGACACATTTGGAAAACACATGCACATTCAAGTTTATTCACAATTGCTAAGATATAGAATCAACCCAAATATCCAGGAACAGATGATTGGATTGAAAAAGTGTAGCACAGAGGCCAGCAGATGATGTAATGGTTAAATCACTGAAATCCCATGTAGTTGACCATGGTTCAAGTCCTGGACCCAGCGGCTTAAAACGCATGCCAGGTGCCTCTGTGTGCATATCCGAAATCCCGAGAGGATAATGGAAGAGAAAGGATTGTGGCATGGCCTTTTTATGATTTCTTGCTTTCTGTCTCTCTGTCTCTTGGGTGAGTGCATGTGCTCTATAGGAAAATCTCTTTAAAAAAAAAAGAAGAAAAGAAAAAGTGTGGCACATATACCCTACGGAATACTACTCAGCCCTGAAAAACAATGAGATCCTGGCATTTTATAGGAAGTGGACAAATATGGAAGATTTAATGTTAACTGAAGCAAGCCAGGCTATGAAAGAGAGGCACTGTATACCCCCACTTAATAAATACTGAATATCTGCACTCTGTGACAGAAACTGAAAGACTGTAAGGTATAAAAGCATGGAAAGCAATTGTGGATACTAGATACAGTGTGGGAGGAGGGTGGGCAATACAGAGTGAAAGGGAAGGAATCAAGGGAAGAAAGAGCAAAACATTAAATGGACACAATATGAAAAATTATGCATTGATGATATGTATGGTAATGTCTTTGACTGGAGTGACATGCTGTGTATTCATGCTGAGAAGATTTATTTTGTATGTTGTAGAAATGTAGAGTGATTAAATGTAGAAAAATAAATAAATAAGTTTTTTTACTTAAAAAATATAATGTATTGGGGCTGGTAGATGGCGTGGTGGATAAGGGTGCTGGACTCCCACATGGCTGACCACAGTTCAAGTCTCAGACCTGGTGGCTTGGTTTCTCACTTTCCCTCTCTCACTCTCTCTCTCTCTGTGTCTTTCTAGTCAAATTAAAAAATAAAATGAATGAATAAGTAAAATTAAATAAATAATTCTTTTATATATATATAATATAAACTTTAGGGTATATTAATATGCACATATGATGATGTGTAGCAAAACATAAAACCTTACATAATATAAGATTTTAAAATAAATAAAAGTGAAAGAGAACCATGAAAAGAGATATACTTCAAAAAAGCATTTTGTGGAAAAAATTTTTAACTTTAAATAGAAGGGAGGTAGATGGGCTGATACACTATCAAATTATCATTACTTGTCTCTGGGAGACTTTGCCCTTGGCAGACTTGTAAATCCAAAAATGATCTTTCCTAAGAGAAAGGAGGGATGCTATATTGAGACAGAAATGTTCGCCTATTTTCCCTCAGTAACGTATTCTTAAAAACTTAACACATAGTGGGTATTAACAAGTATTTGTGAATGAAAGAGTGCATATGCTTAATAGCACTGAGATAATAGAATATTTACAGTGTGAAAATCCACACCATTTTAAAATTCCATAGTTTGATACTCCTATCTATAATCCATCGCCCTTTAAAGACTGGGCTTCCAATTTCAATTTCTGTTTCCAGAAATCTATGCGTTAAAGAATAACTTAAGGAAATAAAATACTTATAAAGAACAAGGAAACCACTTACCCTGTGTGACTATAAAATGTAGCCAGAAAGTAAGTGTGGTAACTATCCTAAATTACAGTTCATTTGGAATAGTCCATTAGCACCTAATGACGAAGGTTACTTTCTACATACCCCAATTTGGTCTTCTCAAACCAACCTCCTCTCAACTAGCTGGCATTCTTTCTTGACACAGTGAGGTTGGGAAGAAGAGGTGAAGGGGTTAAATTTTTGGAAATACTTTTCTCCAAAAAGTTCTGCTTAATAGCACAATTATTTCAAGTAGTTACATTCTTCCAGGATAACTTCCCCAGTGACTGATTTTCTTCTTTATGGATTATAAACTTGTCCTCAACATAATTTTGGAATTCCTTTGATGATCCATGTTTAGCCGAATCTGCTACCTAACAGATGCCTGGATATTTAGAATCCCAACGGACTATAATATCCTGTGGTTTCAAATTCCTGAGCAGTTGATCCAGCAATTCTTATTTATTCTGCCTTTCCTACCATCCTAGGAACCGGGGCAGAGGCTCGCTGCAATTGATTCTTCATTCTCCTCTAGTTAATCCAAGTGGGACTCAAGAACAATAGCTTTTCATTTTTTTCTCTCTCTGGCTTGACCTCCCCCCTTTCTTTTCTATAGTTAAAAATCTTCATCTGTGTTTTAAGATTCCACGTTTTTTAAAGATAATTCTTTCAAAATTACACATATTCAACAGATTTTAAATGGGGAATAAAATATAAAATATGAATTATTACTTTAGTTAGCTCTATTGATATTGGTCTACTTACTAATTTAGTTTGATACAAATGTAAAACAAAAAAAAAAGTGAAATAAGACCGACTTTGCATGAACTCCGGTTTCTTAATATCAAAACTTTGTCAATGGAACACATCTATACATTTTTCAATAACACGAGCAAAAACCTAAAACTCAAATGACTAAAATTAATCATTCTTCAAAGGTTAATAGGTGAAACTGGGATGTACAGAGCAAGGGAGAGGTCTTAGTTAACAAAAGGACAAATGCTGGCTGATGCCAATAGCAGAAAAAAGTCATCAATAACAGAACTGTACTTCCAAGTAATCTATTTATATAGAGGTAAGGTCTACCTAGTCTCTTTCCTTTAATATGAGGTCATTGATTGTTGATCTCTAAGATCCTTGCATTTCTGTAGCTCCAAGATTACATGTATCAATGGTCACTGCAGGTGTGTAAATAACTCACAATTCTGTAGTTACAAGTTTTTTCCTTTCCTAATAAAGTCAGGGTTAACTAATATTTCCATATAGTACCAACTACAATCAAGAAGCAACATCCTTTTTGAAGATAGAAAAAGACTGACAGAGGTAGAAATTATTAAAACATTAATACCACTACCATTCATGTAGGCATTAGTGAATGTTTGAACTTTTTTTAATAACTATTTATTTAATTTTATTTATTCATTCATTTATTTCTTTTTTCTTTTTTTGGAAAGGTTTTTGCTATAGGGCATGTGCGCTCGCCAGACAGACAGAGAGAGACCGAGAGGCAGAAATCAGGAAATCACCCCCCCCCAGGGGAATGGCCACGCCACAATCCCTTCTTTTCCATTCTCCTCTTGGGATCTTGAGCACGCATACACACGTGCCCGGAGTGAGTTTAAGCCACCAGGTCTGGGACTCGAACTGCAGTCTACTACGTGGGAGTCCAGCAACATAGCCATTACACTAACTGCTGGTCCCTCATTCATTTATTTTAATTTGACCAGAAAAAGACACAGCGAGAGAGAGACAGAAAGCGAGACAGCAAGCCACCAGGTCCAGGACTTGAACCACTATTAGTCGGCCATGTGGGAATGTCCAGCAATTTAACCACCATGCCACCTGCTGGCCCCAGTGAATGCTTAAACTTTAACTTAATAGCAATACAACACTAGTGACCATTTATTCATTCCTTCCAATATTGCCAAGTGTCATGCTAGCCACTGAGTTCATGGCAATATTCAGGAAAACCAAACTGTGACTGCACAGAGTTTGCATTCTGTTGGTAGGATAGAGAAAACAGGAAATAAGTTACAATGTAACTGAATAATTTTAGGTACTAATAAGTGCTCCATACAAATCAGACTAAGATGGTAGAGGGTAAGTTGGATAGTTACTTTTATTGGGGTACTTAAGGAAGACGAGAAATCAGCCTTTGAGCTAACACCTAACAAATGAGAAAGAGGCAGCCATAAACAAATCCGGGAATAAGCTTCCAAATCTCCTGGAAAGACACAAACTTGGCATGCTTGAGCAACAGAGCAAAGAGCAGAATGAATGAAGGAAAGAAGGCTGGGAAATGAGATCTATTGGACAGGAGGGGCTAGATCATGAGGTGTCTTCTGAAAACCTGGGGTATAAATCTAATCGCAATGGTAAAGCACTGACGGGCATTAAGCAAGCTACACTGGGATACTTAATACTTAAAGCAGATCGCTTTTCTTGCTAGGTGGAACACGTCCTGCAATGGGCAAGTGCAACCATAAAGAACAGGTTATAAGACTATTGTTCAAGAAAGAGATGGGGTGCCTTGGCCTGGGACTGAGGCAGTAGAGTTGGTGAGAAGCGGATGGATCAGATATAAGTTGCAAGTATTGAACTTAAAGAAAGATGGAGTGTGAGAAAAAGAAAGAATTAACAATGACTTCTAGGATTTTGGTCTGAGCAACTGGATGGTTGATTTACTGAGATAAAAGAGGTTTACTGGAATTATCGGTAGTTCTGTTTTAGTCCTATTAAAAGTATGGTGTCTGTATGAACATTTGTATGTAAGGTAAACAGTTAAATACGTGATTCTGTAACTTAAGAGAAATATCTAGGCTGGTGAGAGAAATCTGAGTTAATCGGTATACGGCCACCTCAAGCTAATACGTGAAGTTCCAGAGGAGGTGATGAGACTATCGGACTCTCCCAGAACAGTGGATATGGCCAGTGAAATAGCAAAGAAACCAAAATCTGGTTCAGGTTATTCCAGAACCTAAAGAGAAAAAATTATTTCCAGAAGCAAGGAGTAGGGTCTGTGCCACAGAACAGCAGTTAAGTGCTCATAGAAAGCCAGATCCCACACAGCTGACCAGGGTTCAAGTTCCACCGTGTGCCCAGGACTGATCCTGACCAGATGGAGAACTGGAGGAAAAAGGAGCACATCATGACCAGGCCCCGTTGAAGAACGCTTTCCCTCTTGTACTTTCTCCCTCTGTCTCTCTTTGTATATATATATATATACAAGGAGGGGTCAACTCCACCAAAGACTGCTTGAGGACCATTGGCTTAGACAGGTTTTAGGTTGCTGATGACTTAATGAAATACGAATTATTTTTCATTTTGCACATGATAAAACTCAGCCTTGGTGGGATTAAACATAGGGTGCCAGATAATGACACAGAAGTAAAACTCTGTGCACTGTGACACAATGCCACATGGAAATGTTGCCGGTTCAAGTCTGGAAACCTTTCTGAGTACACCAGGCACATTTATCCCCTTGATAACAGGCTGACTAAAGGCTGGGGTAGATCTTGGCATCAAGACCATGTTCAGGGTGCTACCTCCCTGTTTCTCTCATTCACTAAGTAAATAAACTTTTTAAAGATTAAACAGAAATGTAATTTTCCATAATCTTGTGGACCTTAAATACCATGCTTTTATCTGCTATATTTCCTGTCTCAAGTAATTTTTAGAAGCAAAGAGAATTAAATACTCTTTTAAATGTAGCCTATGCCTATTATAGCGTTGAGTTTTTATTATTAGTTGGAATCTATATTAATAAAGAATATATTCATTGTGAAAGTATTTGCCTGTATATTGATTGAGATAATACTTGCCAATAAATTGAAACCTTTAATTCAACCACAGACATGGAGAGAAAACAATGTGATTATAAAAATTCCTATTATCCTCTGAAGGAAGACAGAGCTTTAACTATCTGGAAAATGTCCATTGAGGGTCTCAAATGTCTAAAGAAATCTTAAGACATTTAAAGTAAAACCACTTTAAAAGGAGGTCTCCAGAAGTACAAAATTCATTGTATTTCTTTGAAAAATAAAAGGATACTTTCTTCACCCCCTGATTCCTTTGTACCTAAAGTAATACTGCTGAACTCTAAAGAACTTACCTGGAAGAGCATCTTTAAGTATTCATTTTTATCCTACTGTTCACAGATACATGCTGAGCCGTCGGAGGTTCATTCTTGCATTCTTAGAGTGAAAAGGGGGAATTTGTTCCACTTTTACATTTCCCTGCTCATCTCTTTCCTAAAACTCTCAAAAGCTAGCATACCACTAATACAATAGAATTATGAAAGTTGGCTGCTTTTTTGCTTGAAATTCTTTACTGAATTTAAATGAATGATATATTATTGCTGGTATGAATATATGAGCCCTATGATGTATATCCACGTACATTTAAAGAATTAGGAAACTGAGAATGGTTAGTATATTTTCAAGTTGTTTTAATTACACCAAAGAAAAATATCTTAATATAAAAATAAAATTCACTGCTTTGTAGGATTGTGAAAGGCTTCTTTTATTCAACTTTCAACCAAATCAATTCAAAACTGAAGGGGTCTTCAATCATTTACCATTTAACCATTCTCAAGGGAGATTTTTTTAAGTCATCAGTATCCTTATTTTCTGGATTCAGAAACTGGCTTATCTATTGTTAGTTATTTATAGGGTTTAATTAGACAGTAGGTGACTAGGAATAAGGACTGCCCAAATCCTATCCTTTCCACTCTTCAAAGCTTCCTGGAAAATATGGTAAATGGAACAAGTCATTTTATTTCTAATCATAATGTCCACGATGCCCAACTCAGAGCATTGGTTTCCAAACTGTAGCCTCGCCTACAGTTTGATGGTGATCTTTTTCCTTATGCTGAATCAAAAACCTCTTCATTCACTTGCTATGGGAAACTAGAAAGGTGAGGGTGAGTCAGCTGAGGGCAAGCAGAGAGAAGGAGGAGCCAGGGTAGATGGGGCTGAGCAGAGAGTAGACAGGATGGCAACCTTCTGGCAGCTTGCTCCTTCACTGAGGGAAAGGAGAGAGCAGAAGAGTGCCACAGACTTCTGAGTGGCTTGTTCCAGGTAGGATCAGATGCCATAAGGCAAGTCAGGCAGATAGTTCCTTTCTGCAGTGAAGGAAGAAGAGGCTGGGGGAGGGTGGGCACAGCATTGATTACCCAACGATTGCTCCCCTTCCTCTCTGCTCATTCTGTACCTTTCACCCAGAATAGCAATCATCTTAACCTTTGGACATTCCATCTGTTTCCAAGTCCAGGTTAATGCCCAGAACTTCTAAGGTCAGCACTGGAAGAATTCTGTCCCTGAATAGCTCCCTCTTGAGGTTCCCTTACTGCCTTCCCTGATGTCACTAAATGCCCTGACATTTGGCTTATATCAAACTTCCTTTACAATTCTTTTCTAAGGATAAACAAAACTCTCCTTTGACTACTACTAACACATTAACTGTCGCTTTCACAAACATTTTACTGAATATTAGGAGAAAATAAAATAAAAATAGAGATTTTAAAAAGCATTAAAACTGTCTTGCTTACACAAATTTAACCTATTTTCACTGAGTACTGAAAAGCTGGTATATATTTGCAGTCACCTACCAGTGGTCCCCAATCTTTTTGGCACCAGGAACCGGTTTTGTGGAAGACAATTTTTCCATAAACTGGGGAATGTGGAGGGAGGGGGTGGCTTTGGGATGATTCGAGACTCTCTGGCCCACCCCTCCCCTCCTACTTTGCAGCCTTGTTCCTGTGTAGTACCAGTGCTATGGCCCACGGGTTGGTGACCCCCAACCTAGACCATAGGCCATATTTTTCAACTCTTTATCTGCCTTTATAAAGCTGGTGCCATCTTCATCCTCATAACCAGGAAACTTCCCTCTAAGAAATGCTATCTTACATTAGGGCCGAAACATTTGAATTACTTTTTGTCTGGAACTTACCTAGAGATTGTTGTCAGTTATGGAATCAAACTTGAGTATTACACTGGTAACCTTGACATGACTCTGTAGATCTGTGAGACATTATTCACATACAGGTTTTGTCCCTAGCACAGGTCTAATAGTACAAGATCATCTTCAAAAAGTTCATGACGGGAACCAGAAGTTAGCGTAATGGCTATGTCGCTGGACTCCCACGTAGTCGACCGCGGTTCGTGTCCCGGACCCGGTGGCTTAAAACTCACGCCGGGCGCGTGTGCGTGCGTGCCCAAGATCCCGAGAGGAGAATGGAGGAGAGGGGATTGCGGCGTGACCATCCCCCCTGGGGGGTGATTTCTCGCTTTCTGTCTCTATGTCTCTCTCTGTCTGTCTGGCGAGCGCACGCGCCCTACAGTGAAAATCTCTCAAAAAAAAAAAAAAAAGTTCATGCCAATGCATTTGATGGGAAACCTGCCAAGTTGTCCTCACAGCCTAGTGACTAAGGGAAACAAATATCACACGGCTAACTGTGGTTCAAATCCTCGCCCCAGCAACTTGAAAAACATGCTGCGTACATGCACATTCTTTTCCCAAATGCTGACAGAATGGAAAAATAGAAGAGACAGGATTGCAGCATGACCATACCTCATTGGGGATTCTTTCCCTCTCCCTCTCTCTCTCTCTGTCTCTTTATTTCTGGTGAGTGTATTCACCTTCTGTGGAAAAAAAAAGTCATGAATTTTCTTTTTTTTGCACCAAAACAGATTTGTACTTTAATTCCATTTTTCCTTAAAGTTTTTAAAATATCCTCATGTAATATTATAGCATATTAGCCAGGATAGGCAAGGTAGGCTAAAATAATAAACTCTCAAATCTCTGTGACTTAAACAAGCATTTTTTATTATCATTTTAATTGATATATAATAGCTGTACAAATGTTTAAGGTACAGTGTGGTTTTTCAACACAAGTATATAAAGTGTAATGATCAAATCAGGACCATGAATACCCATCATTTTGAATATTTATAATTATTTTGTTTTGTGGAAATTTGAAATCCTCTCTTCTAGCTATTGTGACATATACATTGAATTGTTACCAACTATAGTTACTCTATTGTGCTATAACACTCTAGATCTCATTCCACTTATCTAGTTGCATTCTTTTATCTGTTAACTAAGTTCTCCCTATCCCCTCCACCCTTTGCTCTTCCCAACTTGTAGTATCTACTGTTTCACTCTGAACACTTTTTTTTTTTAATAAACAGCATGTGTATCACACGCATGCTCAAGAGAGAGAGGGAAAGCATCCTTGACTGACAGTCTCATCAGCTGCAATTTCCCTACCTCAGCCTTCTAGCGCCTCAGGATCTTGGGCATCTTTGCACACCCACAGCCCGTTTTCAGGCCAACCCAGGGATCCAAACCCACAGTTGGCATGTGGTTTCCAGCAGAATGTTGCAGAATATTTGCATTAGCACTGAAACAGAAGATAGAACTATCTCTCCAATTTTATGTGATCAAACTTTTTGTTTCTACTATAAGGGAGAAGATGTGGTTTGTCTTTCAGTGCCTGGCTTATTTCACTTAACATTATTTCTTATAGTTTTGTCAATTTTGTAGCAAATGACAAGATTTCACCTTTTAATGACAGAATAATGTTCCACTTGTATATATACCACATTGTCTCTATCCATGCATTCTTTGCTGGGCACACAAGTTAATTCAATAGTTTGGTTATTGTGAGTACTGCTGCAATAAACATGGCAGTGCAGATATCTTTTCTACCTACTTGACAATAGAGCATTTCTACAAATTAATAATTAACAAGAGTAGCAAAAAAAAAGTATGTGTCTTATGATCCCATGTTTTGGAAAGCTATGACCAGAAACCCCACATACATATACAGATAGTGTAACAAACACGTTGAATCTTTTTCTTTAAAAGTTTATTCCCATCTATATTTTCAACATAACCAGTGATGTCTTTTTCCAGTCTTCATCTATATTTACTGCATAACCAGTGATGTCTTTTTCCAGTCTTTGTATAACAATATCATTAGTGAGATGATAATATTTTTTTAATTATCTTATTTTATTTATCATTATTATTATTACTTTTTCACTTGACCAGAGAGAGAAAGAGAAAGTGAGAAAGCAAGTTGTCAGGTCCAGGACTTGAACCATGATCAGTCATGTGGGAATCTAGCACCTTAACCACCACACCACTGTAATATTAAACATTACTGTTTGCATTCAAATGTCAGACAGTAATGAATACTTCATAAACTAATATCTTCTAAAACATCATTTAAGGTAGAAATGAGTATACACATTTTGTAGAAAAGCCCAGAGCTTAAAGCCATGAGATGGAATGGAGAGTCAAAGAAATGCTACATTCTCTGCTATATAAGAAGCCCCCACATAAATATATATGTACATTAGTAATAACTAGTTAACTAGCCCTATGACAAACTGCAAAACATACATATGCAAAATATACTATTGAAAATGTTACTTAAAACCTTAGATTGTGGGGGACTAGCAGGTAGCATGGTGGTTAAGGGTGCTGGACTCCCACATGGCCATCCACGGTTTTTGTCTTGGACCTGGCAGCTTGCTTTCTCACTTTGTCTCTCGCTCTCTCTCTCTCTCTCTCTCTCTCACACACACACACACACACACACACACACACACACACACATACAAACTCTGTCTCTCTCTGGTCAAATTAAAATAAATAAGACAAACAAATAAAGTAAAATAAAAAATAAAGTAAAATAAAAAAGAATTCTTTTAAAAAATTAAACTTGGATCCTGGAGACAGATCCATGTAAATTCAAATTGTGGCACCACCTGTCAGTAATTGTATTACTTTGGCAGTTATCTTGTTTCTGAAGCTTCAGGTGTCTCATCAGTAAAATGGTAATACTGGAATCCTAATCCTTTATAGGACTATGGGAAGAATTAAATGAGATATTTACATGTAATGTTCAGTGTAAGACCCAGAATCTATACTCAATACATATTAGATATTATCGTTAGCATTATATTTTTACCAAAATACAGATATATTAGGAGTGGTCCATGTGATTGAAATGTTTTATCAGAATAACTAATATTAAAATCTTTTGTTTCTAAGCAACATGAGATATTCAAATAAAAGGTAACACTATCTTAGTTTCTTCACTGCTTTGGAGGTAATACATTATAGTCTATTATTTTTTAAATCATCAGATTTTAAGAAATATTTTTCTCACTTCCTTCATTTTTATAAAGCTCTTAGAAAGTATTTTCATTGCATACTCATGGTTTCTTATACTATTGTGTTTTTGTTTTGTTTTCTTTTAAGGATTTTGCCATAGGGTGCATGTGGTCACTGGAAAGACAGAGAGAAACAATGAGAGAGAAAATGAGAAGTCATCCCCGAGGGGGATGGCCATGCTGCAATTCCTTCTACTCTAGTTTTCTCTTGAGATTTTGGGCACACATTCCTGTGCACCCAGCAGTGTTTTCAAGCTGCCGGGTTCAGGACTCAAACTGCAGTCAGCTATGTGGGAGTCCAGCACCTTAACCACCACACCACTTGCTGGCTCCTCTTATACTATTCTTACATTAACAATTTACCTTTTGCTCAACAGAGTTTTTTAAGCAATTCACCTTTGTTTTTTAAAAAAATGCTTTAGTGAATTTCTACTTCTTTTTTATCATTTTCTACGTCAATATTCTTTTATTTTTTTTTAGAGAGATTTTTGCTATAGGGCATGTGCACTCGCCAGAGGGACAGAGACAGAAAGTGAGAAACCACCCCCCCCCTGCCCCCAGGGGAGATGGCCATGCCACAATCCTTTCTCTTCCATTGTCTTCTCAGGGTCTTGGGCATGCAGTCACACGTACCTGGCATGAGGTTTAAGTCTCTGAGTCCAGAACTTGAGCTGCAGTCAACTACATGGAAATCAAGCAACGTAACCATTATGGCACCTACAGGTTCCCATGGGAATATTCTTTAAAATTGGCCTACGTACTACATATTCTTTTTTTCTTTTTCTTTTTTATTTTTTCAAAGAGAGATTTTTGCTCTATATAGGGTATGTGTGCTCATCAGAGAGACAAAGCAAGAAATCACTCTCCAGAGGGGATGGCCACACTACAATTCCTTCTCCTACATTTTTCTCCCAGGATCTTGGGCACACAAACACACATGTGTGGTGTATTTCAAGTCACCTGGTCCAGGACACGAATGTCGACTACGTAGGAGTCCAGTGAAGTAGCAATTATGCCATCTGCTGGTCCCGAGTACTATATATTCTTAAAATCTCTTGCCTGGGAGGCCAACAAGTGGGTAGTGGTTAAGGTGTTGTACTCCCACATGGCCGACTGTGGTATGAGTACTGGACCAACAGCTTGAATCTCATGCTGGGAGCATGTGTGTACATGACCAAAATCCCAGGAGGAGAAGGGATTGTAGCGTGGCCATCCCCCCTTGAGGGTGATTTTTCACTTTCCGTCTCTCTGTCTCTCCAGTAAGTATATGTGCTCTATAGCAAAAATCTCTAAAAAAAAAAAAAAAAAAAACCTCTTGACTGTATTATTGCCAATTATTGCCCAAACTGCTTTCCAAGAGCAAGAACGGCACTATGAGAGTGGCCCACTTACTGTACCTCTGTAATATTATATTAGAAGCAAAAATTACTTTAACTGGATTGGTGAAGAAAATGGCATTTTGTTATTTGAGTTGTATTATTCCAATATTAGTAAAGTTGTCTTTTTTCATAGTTTTTTTTGTTATTTGAATGTACTTGTGAATTATCTAATCAAGTTCTTTTGGACTCTTCTATTCGAATTTTGGTGATTTTATATTGAAAATGTTGAGTGCTTTACATATTATATTACATATAATATTACATATTATATATATTTTTTCTTCAGCAAGAAGTATTTTAAAAGCTGGCACATGTGTAGCTTTATGGTAACTGTACAAAAAGCTTGACTGGGGAACCAGCAGGTGGTGAGGTAGTTAAAGCACTGGACACTCCCACATGACTGACCATGGTTTAAGTCCCAGACCAAGTGGCTTGCTTTCTCACTCCCACCCACCCCTCGTGTCTCTCTCTGGTCAAATTAAAATACATGAATAAATAAAATTAAATAAATAATTATTTAAACAACAACAAAAAAAAATTAAAAAAAGCTTACCTGAATGCAAGTTAGCAGTACCTATATCAACACTCATAAGTTCAACTACAATTTATTATATTTTTATTATAAAAAAGGCACTATCTATGATATATTCTATGTAAAACACACTCTCTGCTCCCAAGAAACACGTGGCCTACATTAAAAGTTAAAATTAACAGAATAACGAGCAATGAGAGATGCAATATAGAGTCAGCCCCAGAGCATAGTTTGTAAGCCCTGTGCATTGGAAGCCAGATCCCACATGGTCAAATGTGGTTCAAATCCAAGCTCCCGCATATTGAAAAAACACATGTGAATGTGTGTTCAAAATCTGATGGCAAGAAAGAATGGAGGGGAAAAGACTGTGGCATGACCATGCCATTACAGGGTTCTTTTCCTTTCTTTCTTTCTCTATCTATCTCACTCTGGTGAGCGCTCACCAGAATGGCAATAAAAAAGACTTTGAAAGAAATGCAATGAGAAAAATGCTGAATGAATGATCAAATAACTAGAGTCTGCTTCAGGAAAGAGAGTGAGCATTGTGAATTTGTGGGGTCAGGTAAGTCCTACTACACAAGGAACTTGGTGGTTTTGAATACATGAAATAAGAGTAAAGCATATAAGAAAGTTTACGTATTTGAGGAAGTTATGAAAAAAAGGCAAAAATCAGAACCCAAGTTGCTTCCCTAGGGAACTATGAATAGACCACCTCTGCAGTGGAGGAGAACATTTTTAATGTCTGTCTAAAGAGTTCGAATTTTAATAAACTTTCATGGCGTTGCCAATAGGAAGCCTGGTTTTAATGCTCATCCAGTATCAGCTATCATAAAGGTTTGTATGAACAACGTTAAAAATAAAAACTGTTTTATTGTTTCACTGCTCTTTAGATCTTATTCTTAGATGAAAGATCCCCTGTCAACTCCAGGGGACATTTGGGGTCCAAATGTAAAGCTGACTTCTCTCACTGTGTCCCATGGGTAATTTTGTCAGTTCATTTACAGCTACAAAGAAAAGAAAACCTGCCAAGAAGTGGCTTCAAAAAGTGGGGGCACATTTTTCTCACAGGACCCAAGTCTGGAGATAGGAGACTGTTGGCAGTGGTTCAGAGGTCCAGCTATGTCAACGCCAGTAAGTCTCTGATTCTCAAGTGTGTCACCTTGTTGTCACAAGTTGTTGTGGCTCCCAGCATCACATCTACTTTCAAGTCAGGAAAAATGCGCTAATTCCAGCCGTGGCTCTTCTTTGTAGAAAGACAGGAAAACCTTTTCAGAAAACTCACAACAGATTTTGACTCATTTCCAGTGAGCCCAGAGCTGTATCACACAGCTTATTCTAGATAAAAAGGAAACCAGGAAAGTGAGCAATCTAGTGGAATGCAAGGGGGAGAAAAGAACAGGAGAAGAGTTGAAAACTGGTATTTAAGCTGCCAGGCCCAGGGTCTATCCTAATGACGCTACATGGAGGAAGGAGCAATAAGAAATTACCTCAAGACAGAGTTGTTTCTGAATTAACACTGCACTATCACAGAAAAAAAAAAAAAATATGAACACTAAGTCCCAGGAATTCATATTAACAACTTTCCCATTTGGGTTAAATCAAAGACAAGTTTGGGATGTAGATCATTCCTATAATACAGTTAAACAGAATGAGAATTCTAAAGTACCAAAACATCAAATATTTAAAGCCTACGGTACCAAAGACCAAACAGGTTTCTGAAAGGGTTTTATTCTTTGTGCTTTTTACTGAGTTTGGGGTTGGCCGCACCCTCTCACTGCCTGCATTATTGATGGAGATATCTGCAAAGAAGCAGATGTTTTGCCAAGAAAATGAATATGAATCATTGTATCTAATAAGATGAGAATCTTAGGAAACACTCTGCACATTTCATGAGTGAAACTAGCAATTAATCTTGACATGTTTTATAAAAGGTTGGGTTGCTTAATATTTCTCCCTGGTAATTTTTTTTTTTTTTTTTTTTTTTAGGTTTGCTGTAGGCAGGAAGGTAAAAAGACTGACAGTGTAGGAAACAGAACTTTCCTTTCCTCCAAAGGCCAGCTGTGCCAGTTGTATATTGAAATATGAGGTGCATCATGATAGGAGATTAGTCAGAGGCGTTCACCAGTGTGCCCTCAGTCCCAACTTGCTAAAGGAAGTGATGAAGTGGCGCCATTGGAGACAAGGAGTCATGACCAATTTATTGCTCCTTCTAGATGTTGCATATGTATGCAAAGTTTTTATTTATAAAGATAATTTATGTGGCAGTTGGATTATGTGGTAATCAGCAAGACATAGTGTCTAAAACGACACCATCTCACGCTAGCCTGTAGACAGAAATTCTGTTGTATCGATCTGCATATGAAAACTTCCCAAGAGATATGCTGTAACCGAAATGCATCCATTGATACTCTATTTGCTTCTCGGAGGAAGAGAAAATGAAATGTGTATTTCTAAACTCTTTGGATGTTGCCATCCCCATTTCAGCCTATTTTTTATTAGAGGTATACCAAAAAGAATTATGGAATGTTTATGTCAATAACTAGATATAACTCTCCTACTTTTCTTTCAAAGTTTTGAATTTATCTCAAAATGTTGACATTATTAGTTAATATATGTTCAATTTGTGTTTAATATAAATATACATAGGATAAGCTAAATGGTGATCAGTAATCAGAGACAGACCATCTACATATGATCTCAGAGCTAAAAATATTCACTGGAATGTTTTCTATGGAAATTTCTATTTTTTATTTATTTATTACTCTAATTTATTGTATACATTAATTCATTGCACATCACTAGGAAATTTTTATTTTAAAGAGAATTAGGGTAAAAAAAAAACATAGCTTTTGAAACCCTGAAGTCTGTGTTTTTTCTCTTCTATCTAGTTATGTCCTCATAATTCACATCACTGTGTAATTTCTTCCATCATATTGAAATATAAACATACACACTACTTTCTTAAATTTATACATTCATTCATAATCAGCAAAATAGAAACTTCTAGAACCATCACTCTGTTTCCCAAGACGATGACATGAAAACAAAAGACAACTCAAAGACTAGAATTGCCTAGATATCTTATAAATTAACTCCCTTTTTCCCATCCCATTGTCCCATCTTTACTCATTACTGGATTTCACTCTTATTACTCCTGTTTGTTGCCTCTCGGTAAATCATTTCATAGACCTAGCCATTAACATTAAACAAAATTCAAAGAAATAAGAAATATCATTTTATAATGTCTGTAGTCATCAGACATGCAAATTCAAAACCATAATGAAATACTGCTACATACTGACTAAAGAAAAAATAGTGACAGTGCCAATGTGAAGCAGAGTATCATGAGGTCTAGCCAAAAGTTTCAAAATTTAGAAAGTCCTCTGACAAGAACAGTCTGACCAAGCGTTGAGTCATCGGGAGGTCTGTGTGAGGAACGGTCAGATGAGAAACTAGGAATGAGTATATGAAATAAATAAATAAATAAATAAAACAGGAGTCAGGATAATTGCACAAAGGAAAACAATTGACTTCTATTGATTGTAGTGAGGAATGATTGGCACATACTTGTATCTTGCATCATAAATAAATATTGAGTACATGCTGAGATTTTTGAGACAGTTTGATGGTGCTTGCAGGATGTCTTCCCTTAACCCAGTTACAGAAATAAACTCCCTTCTTCTCCAACCTCTGCTTCTCATTTCATTGACAGAAAATAGAAACAGTTGGACTTTGTCTTCCAGGTGCAAGTGCTGGTGAAACTGTAGAGCAACTTAAAATCTCATGCATTTGGGGCGAGATTATAAGAAAATACAACAGTTTTGCAGAAGGATTTGGCAGTTTATAATGGATTTAAACATACACTTGACAATACAACCCATGTCTTACTACTTCAGGTCCTCTAAACAAGAGACACTACTAAAGGTGGAAGAGCCTTCAAGCCACAATGCAGATTGACGCATATAAACGAGAGGGGGACAGAAAAAAGATTGGCACGTAGATTCTTGGACAATTCCAAAAAAGGTTTGTTCAAAGATCCTCAATCCAAACCTCAATCCATATCCCCGTAGCTTTTTGCCAGTTCCCTCCTGTGATGAGTCATGGGCTGAAAAACATGGGAAGATGATGGCAGCATGGCCTCTATGCAGACTTGGTGGTGGAGACGTAGAGACAGCACCTGGAGTTGTCTGTCATATGAGCTGCACATTTTCAAGGCAGCCACAGCCCACTAACTTCAATCACAGATATTACCAAAAAATTTTTTAAAAAACTGAAAAAATATATCTACACACAGTCTTTGTTTTATTTATTTATCTGTTTATTTTTATAGACCATAGGTTTTTTTTTTTTTTGAGAGGTTTTCGCTATAGGGCATGTGCGCTTGTCAGATAGACAGAGAGAGACATAGAGACAGAAAATGAGAAATCATCCCCCAGGGGGGATGGCCACGCCGCAATCCCTTCTCTTCCATTCTCCTCTCAAGACCTTGGGCATGCACGCACAAGTGCCCTGCGTGAGTTTTAAGCCACCGGGTCCAGGACACGAACCGCGGTCGACTATGTGGGAGTCCAGCGACATAGCCATTATGCTAACTGCTGGTTCGTACCATAGTTTATTTTTAAGACTCATCATACCATGAATTTGTAGGGAATAGGTTCCAGAAGCTCAGGCTCCTTGCTATTGGTTCTCCCAAAGTGTGCTTCTCTGGGTGGAGAGGGCTGGTGTTTTTCTCTTTGCATTCCTTCTTGTTCTGGTCATTTTCCCTCACACATTTTAGAAAGCTCTCTCTACTTTTAGAATATTTAATATGCTCAATATGCACATTAATTCTCTTGGCAAGAATCCTGCCCTTAATTGTTCGTTTACAACAATCCCAGCAGTAGCATTATAGACTCTTCCAGTTTCACCATGGTAACATTGGTGGGACATTCCTGTTTTGAACAGTACTACCCGATTCCCTTGATGTCTACAATACCACCTTTCTTTTTTTTTTTTTTTTTGGATGGGTTTTTTTTGGAGAGGTTTTTGCTATAGTGCACGTGAGCTCGCCAGCCACACAGAGAGACAGAAATCGAGAAATCACCCCCAAGAGGGGATGGCCACGCCACAATCCCTTCTCCTCCATTTTCCTCTTGGGATCTTGGGCATGCACGCACATGTGCCCAACGTGAGTTTAAGCCACCAGGTCCAGGACTTGAACCGCGATCGACTACGTGGCAGTCCAGCGACATAGCAATTATGCTAACTGCTGGTCCCAACAATACCACCTTTCTTGAAGTTTCACATGTATGCTGTCAAGGGACCACTCGATGTTTCCTAAAAGGCCTAAAGATCATAAATTGGG
>NW_006159731.1:6579756-6620855 GCF_000334495.1 Tupaia belangeri chinensis
TGTTGTTTGGGTGAATAACTGGAAGATGGTATTCCAGCCAAAAGGCTCTTCGTTTAATTTAATTCCTTCCTTCCCTGTTCTACTCCAATAATTCATTGATATTTCTACTGTAGAATTTACCAGGTTGTATTATCAGTAGTAATAAATCTAGTTGTATGACTTTCTTAAAACACATGCCAGGTATATATGTGTATACCTGAAATCCCAAAGAAGGGAGAAATGGCAGAGCAGGGATTGTCACATCATTCCCCATAGGGACTGCTTTTTTTTTTTTTTTTTTTTTTTTTTTTACTCCCGAGTGCTTACACACCCTCTGGCAAATAAATAAAAAGTAAAAAGAAAAGAAAAAAAAAAAAAGAACCCATTTTACTGCACATAAATAATACCTCAAAAAGTTGATATTTTAGGCTCAGCCATATGGCACAAGTCCAAGAGGGCTACTAGACCATGGCTGAGGCTACATAGGGGACCTGGGTTTGGGTCCTAGTCCAACCTAGAAAGGCATTGACCTGTGGTTCTAGCTAACTGAGAGGCCAAGACAGGAGAATTGTGATCACAATACATTGAGATCCTGTCATAACTAACTAACTTGGGCCAGCTTAGTTATGCCCAACAATAACACATCATTCAAACAATGTTCCACCTACATGAAAAATAGAAAGTTTGGTTCCTTGGTTGGCCTATAAATGGTGGCAGGGAGGGAGCCAGCAAGTGATATGCATGAAAAGGCACTGGACTCCCACATGACCAACTGTAGTTCAAGTCCTGGACCTGGTGGTTCTTTCTTCACTTACTCTTTTCTTCTTTCTCTGTCTCTCATCAAATTAAATAATAAATGATAAATATTAAATAAGGTAAAGAAATACATTTTAAATAAAAAACACAGTAACAGGATGATCATGGCACTCGACCCTGCTAGGGGTGTCCAACTTTATCTCTGTCTCTGACTCTCATGAAAGAAAGAAAGAAACTAAAACAACAAAGCAAAGCAAACAAACAAAAACATCCTTTCTCTCTTCCCTGTGCTCATTCATCCTCTCACACATTTAAAAAATATAAAGTTGAGATTTTTAAAAAATGAACCAAAATCATGTAAAATAATAGTTTCAAAGTTTACTTTCTTATAAATATAGAAGATTCAAGAGATGGGTTGTTAAAAACTTATGGAAGGATAAATCATACATAAATGGATTACTTCTTTATACTTGGTCATTCACTAAAGTAAATAGTATATGATCAAAATGTTTTTATTATATGTGATTTAAAGAACTAATAATATTATATTTAAAGCAATATGACAGATAAAACCATTAAAATTCACTTCTTAAAATTCAGGAAGGTACAGTCGCAGTGGCACTAGCAGTAGGCTACCATATGCAAGGCTGAGGCCACATGAGAAACCCAGGTGCATTTTCCAGACCAACCTAAAACCAAGTTAGGCACAGCAGCCACACCTGTAAATGTGGGGCAAGCTAGGGACAGAAGATCCTAACATGTCAAGATCCTGTCAGAAACATTAACATTATACCTATTTTTGGGACCAGATGATGGTGTGATGTTGCATTACTGGACTCCCATGTGGTTGACCCCAGTTGGAGTCCCAGACCAGCGACTTGAAACCGGGTGCATGTGCCTGTGTGCCCAGGATCCCAGGAGGAGAATGGAAAAGAAGAGACTGTGGCATGGCCATCTCCCCTAGGCGGTGATTTCTTTTTTGTCTCTCTGGTGAGCACACACAACCTATAGGAAAAAAATATCTCTTAAAAAGGACATTATACCTATTTTTGCATCTTTCTCTGTCTAGCTCATTTTTTGAAATTAAGAAAAATTAAAGGAATGTCACAAAAATTTGTGATATAAAAAAGACGAGTAGGATCAGTCCATGGCTTAGTAGGTAAGGCAGCTAGACCCCACATGGCTGATATGCAGTTTGAGTTCTGGGTTCAGTGGCTCGAAAAGCACACTGGACATGTGTGCATACATGCTCAAAATCCCAAAAGGAAGGAGAAATGGAGAACGCATTGCAGCATGACCATCTCCATGGACTCTCTCTCTCTCTTTCACTCTCTCCCTCCCTCCCTCTGGTAAGTGCGAATACACTCTGGCATATTTTTTTTAATGTGGGTAAAATTTTATATTTTCAAAATCACAATATATAAA
This sequence comes from Tupaia belangeri chinensis, assembly GCF_000334495.1. Classification (NCBI taxonomy): domain Eukaryota; kingdom Metazoa; phylum Chordata; class Mammalia; order Scandentia; family Tupaiidae; genus Tupaia; species Tupaia belangeri. The sequence goes on from NW_006159731.1 coordinate 6,581,917, forward strand.
GGAAAACTGAGGTCTCTGTCTTTCCATAAACACAGGGACCCACACTTTGTTTCAGATATTTAAAAGGGAATACTAGCTGAGGTTTCATTAGCCCAGGTGAGATAGAGAATAAGAATCTTCTGTGCATACCAAGCTATGGAGAAGTTCAAGACAGCAAAACAAAGTCAGTACTATGGTTGAAAACAATTATTTTCATAGAAAGAAAACTGTAGTAACAATAGCTTTTGGTAGCAGTTTTGGACAATCAGCATTTTACAGATACATATCAAGGGACAAATGGATACCATAATAGAATGTGATTTCATAATCCTCCATGGTAAAAAGGCAAGAAAGAAAGAAGAGAGAAAGAAAGAAGAGAGAGAGAGAAAGAGAGAGAGAGAGAGAAAGAAGAAGAAAAAGAAAGAAAAAAGAGAGGAAGAAGAGAAAGAAAGAAGAAAGAAACTTGAAAGTCAACCCAGTGGTTGTTGAGTCAGTAGGACATTTTTCAATCAAAATAGAATATGAAAATGCCTGAACTAAGAATGTTCCAGGTTAAGAGGGAAAAACATTCCTTTATTCTCTGCTTAATGGACTAAAGCCACCAACACAAAAGAGGAACCAATGTAAATGAAAAAATTATCTATGAATGTTGTCATTAAAATATTGAAAATAATTGTCTAAATAATTCAAGCAAATTTTTTTCTACAGTTCATTTAGGTAATTGAAGAAAACTAAATTATAAAATATTTGTAACAATAGAGCACAGTTTGTGTTTTTATAATCTTAAGATGCCAAAACAATGGTAAATACATAATGTTATTCATTGCCTTTGTAACAAAAGACAGATTAAATAAAAATAGGATTTTTTTTAATCATTCAAGTGTTTATTTTACTTTCCATTTCACTTGGTTCTATTATAATCAATCCACTTTCCTATTCTTTGAAAAGAAAGTTGACATAATTGTATACTAAGATTTTTGTGTATACCTCACATAAAATATGGTGATAACATTTGTATTCCTTCAGTATTTATTGAACACCCACTACGTCTCAGAAAATGTGCTACTCACTGAAGACAAAACAATATACAACCCCCATTATTTTTTCTATCCTCATGGAACTCACATGATTGGAGAAAATAGGAAAAATACAAATTGTAGAAAGTGCTATGAAGGAAATAAAGCAATGATCTGAGGATAGGAATGATGGAGGGTAATACCTTCTAGAGGTGGCACCATTTGATCAGAAAGGCTCTCGAAAAAGAGAATGACCTACTTGGATGAAGTATCAGAATAGACTTTCTTGGCAGAGGCAAGAAGATCTGCAAAGGAACTAAAGAGAAATGGTTCAGACTTCTTTTGAAAAAATGAAACAAAACAATAGAGCTGGAGCCTGAAAAGGAGAAAGAGTAGTGTTAGGCAAGGGTCAGGGCATAGAGGAATTTTTAGATCTTAGGAAGAGGCTTCACACTCATCAAAGCGCAGAAGAAAATCACTGAAGGGTCCTGACAAGGAAAGTGATGCGGTTCTGTTAACACTTTGATAAGGTCATTATGCTGAGCACAAATTGGGCTAGAAGAGAGCAAAATCTAGTGAGGACTCTTAATATCAGAAGACTGTCGCAGTCATTCAGGAAAAAATAATGACCACCTGGGTTAAGATGATAATGGTAGAACTACGGAAAAAACAATGGATCCATAGCTACTTTTTACAAACTATAGCAGGATTGCTGATAGAGAGCAGGAGAAGAAAGAAATCAGTGCGGGACCCAGCAGGTGGAGTGGTGGTTAAGGCGCTGGACACTCCCACATGGCCAACCATGTTTCAAGTCCAGGACCTGGAGGCTTTCTCTCTCTCTCTCTCTCTCTCTCTCTCTCTCTCTGTCTCTCTCTGGTCAAGTTAAAAGAAATGAATTAATTAATAAAATTAAATAAATAATTTTTAAAAATAAATATTAAAAAAAAAAAAGAAATCAGTGTTAGCTCCTAGGATCTGTCTCAACAACAAAAGTAAATAATGGTACTATTTGCTGCATTGACGATGACTAGAAGAAGGAAATGGGCTTGATAAAGATAAAGAATCAAAAGTTCCATCTTGGAGCCATCAAGTGGTGTGGTAGTTAAAGGCACTGGATTCCTACATGGCCAACAGCTATTTGAGTCCCAGACCTGGTAGCTTGCTTTCTCTCTTTCTCTTTCTTTTTCTCTGTCTCTCTCTGATAAAATTGAAAAATAATAATAACAAATGGAATTGAATAAATAAACCAAGTTCCATTTTGGACATAGGAACTTTATATGTAATGCAGAAAAGTGAGTCCTGTACTAAGCTTGGAAGGGTGCCAATATTTGTAAGTATGGTAGAGGAGAAACCACCTAAAGAGACTGAAAGAGAAGTGTGAGTTAGGAATAAAGCAAATCAAGGGAGAGATGTATCCTCTAAACCAACAGATGATAACATTTCAATAAAGAAGAGCATTAGGTTGAGGACAAAAGTTGGCTGGATATGGCATGTGCAAGGTATTGGTGACCTTGACAAGCTTCAATGAGGTAGTGATACTACAACTGAGAAGTGACTGCAAAGGAAGAAGGTGAAGGTATGTGTAGATAGTTCTCTTGAGAAATTTACTCGGAGAGAAGCAGATTTAAATTTTTTATGGAAATTCAGTATGTTTGAATGTTAGTGGTAATAATCCAGAAGGAAGTAAAGGAAAATGATGCAACAAAAATAGTGTTATTAAAGGAATAAGGATCTTGAGAAGGTGACCAGAGGTGGGCTCAAACATATGATGGGAAGAGAAAAATTTTACCCATTATGACAGAAGTAAGGAAGGACAACTTGAATTCTGACAGAGGCAAGTTTTAGGTCTAGAGGAAGAAAAATTAGGAATCTTTGTCTAATGTATCTCATAAATTTTTTAACATATATTTTTAAGGTCAAATTCTTTCAAAAAGTTTCAGTGTTAAAAGTTAACCCATACTGACTTAGAAGGTTGCTAAAAGAAAAGATAAAACACATTTTGGATATAGCATTCACCCTCCACTTCTATCATTTCCTCTGAGGACAAATAAATGATTCTTTTTATAGAGAATTAATATAAGCAGGCACTTCAGAAAGTTCATGGAAAATAGATTTAAAGTATGAGCTTATGTTGGTGCAAAAAAATTTGAAATTCATACATGATTTTTTATAATATACATTGTCCATGAACTTTCTGAAGACCTTGCATATTTGTCACAACTGACATGCTGATACACCTGAATTTTGTCTAAAGAAAAATATGGACCTAACAGAACACAATATCCTCCTACTCTATGCAATAGGCAATTAGAGCATGTTAAGGCACAAATATGTATTGCAGCAATCTGTCTAATATATCAATTAAAGGCAGCATATATTTGTATTATTATTTAGTTGAATCCACCTAGATGACACAATACTACAAATATCTGTGATGTCAGCAGTACAACTAAGAGGTTATGTCAAAACAAATGAAAATCTTATGTCTCATGTACAGGCATACTATCAATGAAGGGCTAAACCAACCCATTTTTCTAAAACACTGCTGTACAAAGTGAGACCACCTGCCAAAATCCAGGCACTTTGGGAGTCAAGGATGAGGGGCTTAAAATCAGGAAAATGGTAGACTTACCACAGGATAAAACTACTATGAACTTTCCAGATCAACTAATTCCATGATATTAACAGTTTTTCCCAAATCACATTTTATTTCCTAGTGAAATCTTGTGCCAAACAGAGAAGAATGGTGCTCCAACCCTGATGCTAGGCCCCCTTAACATGCTTCTAGGTATTTCCAATGAAGCCCCCCCAAAAAACAAAAAAGCTCCAGGGAATACAGTTTCACACCAGCTAATTAGTCCAATGCCATATCGTCATGTTTTCAGATAAGGAAGTGTTGTGAGTGCATGTGTGTGTGTGTGTGTGTGTGTGTATGTGTGTATGAGAGAGAGAGAGAGAGAAACGGAATGAGAAAACTGAGTCCTTGACAATGGCATTTGGACTTGTATCAATCTTCAACTACCCAGTCTCAGGCTGAAAAATCCACAAAAGAGCTGAGTCAGCTTGAGAGACTCTCCATGTGTACACTGACTCTGGGACATTCACACCGACAGTAAAACTGTGGTGCCTGGGCTGACTGCAGCTCAGAGCATGTCTCCCACTGTCCCCTTGTGTGTTCCTGTTGTGCTCTCCCATTGAGATAAGCCTCCCAGTGGTGGGAAACCTAAGCCAGCCCAGGCTGCAGAGAGTACCATGTGCATGCACTACATAGGCACTGCGCTTTGGCCCACAAGGTGATGATGGGGAACATATTTTTTACTCCCCCTCATAGAAAATACAAAGTGCAATTAAATGGTAAAAGGGAAAAATGAGTTTTCACTTTATATGCCATATATGTTGTTAAAAACTTACAAAATTTAAGTATTTAAACAATATATCACACATGGAAAATGACCTTTAAATGTGTTCGGATTTGAAATATAAAGCTCACTTTAAATCTTTAGTCTTAGAAGTACTGATTTTTTAAATTATTCTCTCTGTCAAAGAAAGATAGTCGAGGAAACTTTATTTGTTTTCTTATACAGGCTACTTTAAAGGTATTGGGATTTTTTTCATCATAGGTTTCGGATACATTCTTTATTCAGATAAGACAAGATGCTGTTATAAAGTCTTCAGTAAATTGTTGCTTGACCTTTCACAGACCTTAAAAGCAAAGTGAAGTAAAAGTATTTTTAATGTGTTAAAGTTCCAGCAATATAAAAGATTTTCTAATATATAATGCAATTGACCATTACACAGAAGAGAAATTTTCACTATTTGATGAAGAAAAGGTATCATTCTCCTTAAAATTTGAATTTTTAATAATAAGCATGCATCAGGCAAAAATATATGGCAAAAGAATTTTAAAGGCATTGTTGAACTCAGAAACAAGTTACCATATTAGCAAATGCATGAATAGTTTCCTCTGTAAGTGTTGAGTGAATCTATTAAAATGTAATGCTCATTTTGGTGTAAGATGTATGGCACCAGCTGATCCTATATGACTAGTACAATTCTATATTAGTACATTTCTAGAAGGCAATTTGATAATATAGAGCAAAGTCTTTATACCTGTATGTATATTTTAACTTAGCAACTACACGTCTGGAAAAGAGCCCATGGAAGTAATTAGAGCAATTTGAAAATATTTATGTACCAAGATTACCGCTTCCGAAGAGAAATAAGTCAAATAAATGAACATTAATAAGTATGTAGAATATTATGGAATTATTACAAATATTGAAAATCCTTTTTTTTTTAGAGACCGAAATTTTTGCTATATGGCACATGTGCTCACTGGAGAGACAGAGAGCAAGAGAGAAATCACCCCTCTGGGAGGAGTGGCCAAGCTGAGATCCCTTCTTCATTCTCCTCTCAGGTTTTTGGGCATGCACACACACGTTCCTGGCGTGTTTCTAGCTGCCAAGTCCAGGACTCAAACTGTGATCATCTATGTGGGAGTCCAGCACTTTAACCACTGCGCCACCTGCTGGCCACAAAATGGTGAAACTCTTTACACCAAAGTAAGGAGGGAACAAAGTAAACTGTATTTAAAGCTGTTGCAACTGGGTCTTATTCTCACCCTGTACAGGCAGAGTAGAATTCTGGCCACTTTATGGGACTATTAAATGCTGATTCACTACCCCTCACTGTAAGCAGATGAGCCTTTATTCAGTGACCCTGTATGAAGATTGTCTGCAGTTCGTGGGCAACTTTTTAGGAAGAGCCATGCAAAGATCTGACTGACCTCAGGGATTTAGAGCAGAGACGAGCCAAGAGCTTTTTACTTTCACAAGACCTGGTGCACAATGCTGGGGACCAGGCTCCATGGAGAAGATCCATCAAGTCTTCATTCACAAGAAGACTGACCCTCAGCTACATGTTGTGTTATTAGAAATGTTACCAGAATATTGACAGGAAACTAAACTAGCTTAAGGTTCCAGAACAAGATGAAAGGTAATGAGTATAGCAATACTTAAAAACTGTCAATCAAGGGGCCAGCAAGTGGTGTGGTGATTGGGGCACTGTACTTCCATGTGGCTACCTAAGTTCAGGTCCTGGACCTGGTGGTTTGTTTTCTCATTTTCTCTCTCTCTCTCTCTCTCTCTCTCTCTCTCTGGTGAGTGCATGTACCTTATAGCAAAATTAAAATAATAATAATAATTAATAAAATTAAATAAGTAATTCTTTTTTTAAGTCACCCTTTTTTAAAGACAATTTGTTATTTATTTGCCAATAGCATTCCAACTTGAGGCAATCAGTATACAACTCTTGGTACTTTGTATTGTGATACTGATACTCTTATGTACATACATGTGTGTGTGTATGAGAGAGAGAGAGATTTAACTGTGGATTTAATAGATTTAAAGAGTTGGAGAAAAGAGTTAAGCAGGGCTCATGTGAGCCAAAGAGGATTAAGAATGATTCTGCAACTGCATATGAACAGTGATTTGATGATGCTTTGACAGACAAAGCAGATGCCTCATAAGAGATTGGAAACCCCCAAAGACTTCGTTCATGAGAACTCAAATTTTAAAACAAGCAGACATCTCACTTGGAATGAGGATATGGCCATATGGTGACGTCCTGTCACCAGAGTTTCCCATTAACTCATTTCCTTGGACCTTTCCTGAACCAAGCAGTTCAGACAAAGCCAATCTCATCTGATAAGTATGTGCTCTGAGATAGTAGGCACAAAAATGCAATTTTTGTCAAGGTCAGTATATTTTTCTCATTGTAATTTCAGATTGTTGTTCCTTAACAGCACAAGTCCCTATGCTAGAATTTTACATTTCTCGGTAGTCAATCACTCCATCAAGAAGGTAAGAGATAAGTTTTTTAAATACCCAAAGAGATAATTAAATACACTCCAGGAAAATAGGGAACCCTTTAGTGATAGTAATAAATCCTTCCTTATTTATCTTGGTTTTTGACATTTCATAATGACTCTTCTAGAAGCCAATTTGTATTCCTTAGACCATCAAATGCCATTTTTTAAGACATTCACAGCATATATTATTTTAAATAAACAAAATATGTCCATTTAATTTTTTACAACTATTGGATATATTCAAAATTCCATGGCATGAGCATCCACAAAAATTAGGCCTCAATAATCATTAATTTTCTCAAGTAGGGTAATTACTGTGTTCTCTAAGTACACCCCATAGATGATTGAGGTTTTTAACCAGAAGAATCCTATACTATTATGGGCTAGCAAAAAATACCTGAACTTATGTTTAGCACATATTCGTTGGCCAAAAGATGCACCAGGAATTGGGCTTCAAAAAAATGATATTTGTATACTACCTAAACAGTAAGATATATATATTTCCCCCCTCTGAATGGTTTTTCTTTCATTATTTATATAGCATAGTAGTCTTTCATTATTTTCACTTTTTACACTATGGTGGGGAGAAAATAAGAAAACAAATCTATTTGGTGATATTTATTTACAAACAAATATGAACTAGGACGTGTCACTGGCTAACTGTTCTGGTTTGAGTCCTGGACCTAGTGGCTTGAAAAACACCAGATACATGTTCATGTGTGCCCAAAATACCAAAAGGAGAAGTGGAGGAAAAGAGATTTCAGTGTGACCAACCCCTGGAGGGGGAGAGAGGGATGCTTTCTCACTTTCTCTTTCTCTTTGCACATCTCTCTCTCTATCTCTGTTCATCTCTCTCCAACAAATACACACAACCTCTAGCAAATTTAAAAATATATATATTTACTAGAAGAAAATGAAATACAGAGGTTAAATATGGGCTCTAGAGTCAGAAAAGTCTGAATTAAACTGTGGTAGATAAATTACTATTTTTTTCTTAATCTTCACTTTTCATGATTATTTATTTATTTACTTTACATTCACTCACTGTACATCATCACAATATACAAAATGAGATTTCCCATCCAGAATATACTGTATATTGGCTTAATCAATAATATTACTATACATGTTATCATCAACAAATAATTTTTCCTTTCTTGTTCTTACATATTTTGCATTTTCCCCCTTGATTCCCTACGTCTCACCCTGTCATTTCCCATCCTCCTCCCACACTGTCTCTAGTATCTACAGTTGCTTTCCATGCTTCTTTTTTTTCCACATTTCATTGATGTACAAAACAATCTTAATAAAATACTTTCAATAGCAAGTTCAGCTGATATATACTTATCTGTGAATATGTACCTGACTTTGGGCAAAAACTCAGTGAGTAAAATGAACCTACTATAAAGTAACACCTAGCTGAGGCTATATAGCTTACTGCTCATTAAAAAGATTTTTTATGTATTTTTTAATTTCAAAAAAACTGTTTTAGCTTTAATAAATGAACATCACAAAACGTTAAGAGAAATTTGCTTAAGACTTAAAGCCAGGAAAAAGGCTGGAATTCTACTCAAATAGTAGGTAAATGAATCTATCAGCAGCTTGAGAAAAGACCAAAAAAAATCCTTAAATCTGAGAAACAAAGCATAGGAGAAAATCAGCCATGTTTTAGTCAAAAGTCATAAATTCTATTTCACCAGCTCAGTTTCATGTAATTAATCTCTCTTCTGCTGTGGTCCGATCTTTCCGTTTAAATTCTGGAAGTTAACATTCAATTCTGGACTTTTCCCTACCATTAAGTTGGCCATTTTCTTGGTTGTTTTTTGGACTCTTACTTCTGTGTGTCTGTCTTTAGTTTTCCTGGTATAGCACTTCCTTCAGAACTTCAGGGAGAGCTGGACTGGTGCTGGTAAATTCCTTCAGGTTTTGTTTATCTGAGAATGTTTTTGTATTGTCTTCCTGTATGAACGATAATTTTGTTGGGTATAGAATTCTTGGTTGAAATTGTTTTTCACTTAACACTTTGAATATATTTTCCCACTCTTTCTCCTTGCTCGCTTTGTTTTCACTGATGAGTCTGCTATTAGCCTAATGGGTTATCCTTTGTAAGTAACTTGATGTTTCTCTCTTGACAATTTTAGAATTTTGTCTTTGTCTGTGGTTTTGGTCAATCTGGCTATGATGTGCCTTGAAGAAGATTTTCCTGGGTGATTCTAGGTGGGGTCCTTTGTATTTCTTGGGTCTGGATATTTGAATGCCTCTCTAGGTTTGGAAAGTTTTCTTGCAGGATTTCCTGGAATAGATTATCCATGCACTTATTAGTTTCTTCACTTTCTGGGATACCAATTATCCTAATGTTTAAATGCTTAATGGTATCTAATATTTCTCATACATTCTTTTCATTTGTTGGCTTATTTTCTCATTCTTTTTGGTGAATTTTTCTAGGACAAAGGTTTTAGCTTCTACATCTGGGATTCGAGTTTCTACATGATCTAATCTGGTTTTAATACATTTAAGGGAGATTTTTATTTCCTGTATTATAACCTTTACCTCTAAAAGTTCTCATTTTTTTGGTGTGTATTTCCTCTTCCAATTAGTGCAAGAACTTCAGTATCTTCTGGAGCTTGTTGACTCTTCTCCTACATCTTCTGCAGTTCATTGTCTCCCTTCTCTTGCATCTCTGTTAGCTTTGTTGCTGTGAATATTCTAAATTCTTTATCCGATATTTCTACGAGTTCTGTTCTATTGTCTGTGCATGAAGAGTGGTTCTTTTCCCTTGGGGGAGAAACATTTTTTTTGGCCTCTCATATTTCCTGGGCTTCTGGTTTCTGCTTATCTGACGAATTACACATTTCTTCCTAATTTCTTTAAGTCAAATCTGAGTGTTCAGAGGTGTGTGGGAGAAGGTGTTCTACAATCTCTCTGAAGTTTCATTTTTCTCCCTTTGTACAGCAGATTCAGTGGGAATTGAGGATTATTCTGGCCCTATATAGTAATTAGATGTTTGGCTACTGTGCACCTAGACCTGTCTAGACAATCAGTGTGCAGAGACTGAAGAGCGAAGTTATAAAGGTAAAAGAAAAAGGAAAAGAAAACAAAGAAAGACAAAAAGAAAAAAAAAAGAGAAGAAATAAAAATGGAAAGAGAAAGAAAACAAAAAAGTGAAAACCGTGCAATGCACATGTGCACTGTTTGAAAGGGATTGTTCACAGCTCAAATGCAGATGACCTTTTTTTTTTTTTTTGAGTGGTTTTCACTATAGGGTGCGTGCGCTCACCAGACAGAGAGAGACACAGAGACAGAAAGCGAGAAATCACCCCCCAGGAGGGATGGTCACGCTGCAGTCCCTTCTCCTCCATTCTCCTCTTGGGATCTTGGGCACGCACGCACACGCGCCCAGCGTGAGTTTTAAGTCACCAAGTCCGGGACGCAAACCATGGTCAACTACGTGGGAGTCCAGTGACAGAGCCATTACACTAACTGCTGTGATAGCCAAGCAGTGCTTTACATTTAAAAAAATCATAATAAAAAAATTAGAGGGACAGACAGAGAGACAGAGAGAGATGGGGAGAGACAGAGAGAAGAATACAGAGGGTGCCCTACCAGGATGGTGGATCTTGGGGTCCAGAAGGTAAAGTCTGATCAGAAACTCTTGGACCCTGAAAGGGATTGCTCACAGCTCAAATGCTATATTACTATTTTTAAGTTTATTTATTTTATTCATAATAGAGAACTTGCATGCCGAGAACAAGTGTGCACATGTACACATACACGTGAGAAATAAGAACAGTAAATGTGGTCTTGTCACACTATGATTCCCTTCCCCTAGCCTACTTGTCAGGATCTGGAGCACATACTTGTACATTTGGTGTGTTTCAGGTCAACTGGCTAGGGATCCAACCTGAGGTCGGTCATGTGGCTTCCAGCATAGCAGCTTGGTACGTTGGTGTCTGTGATATAGAAGGTGGGCCATAGACTGGATCATTGTTCAAAGATATTCCCTGCCATACCCTGGGAAGGATAAAATTTCTCCACTCTATGGACAGAGTAATTAGCCTGGTTCTCACTAATGAAATGTAAACACGTGACATCTTTTTACTTCTGGATTAAAATTTTAAGAACCAGTAGAACATGGTTTGGCAGGATGTCATTTTATCTCTGCCACATGCCTGCCAAGTTTTAGATAAAACATCTGTGCCAGGGGCTTGGGTTCCATAGTGAAAATAACATGGTGTAGAACTGTACTCAGTTTGCCATGACCATCAAATATGAGTAAGAAATGAACCTTGGTGACCCTAAGTCACTGAGAAGTGAAAGATTTTTACTGCAAAATAACCTTACCCTCAGTCTACACCAGCTGTTTTTCTGAGTTTTTCCCCCCTTCACCTTAACTGAGCAAAATAGATGTGAACCATCTAAATATAACACAGAACGGCTTGAACAGTTTAGTGAAAGAGGAAGTAAAGCCGCTTAACCACATTAGTTACTCATTTTTCCTGTCTTGGCTATGATTTCATGGAAGTACTGTTTGAAAACATGTATAGATTTTATAACACTGCTATACTTATAACACATGCTTAGTGAAATAACAGCTTAAACCCGAGCTGAGAGTCAGATGTATGTGGCCAAATCTGGAAGACTGGTGTAGAAATAATAGGAGCCAACTAAAAACAGTGGCTAGTATCAGCATGACCACAATCATCTGACAGACCCCACACCCCACCTCACCACAGTACCAGTGGTTAAAGTCACAGTGGCAGAGAAGTGGGTGCACATGCACTAGGGCTAGGCCAATGACACCACCAGGGTCAGAATAGAAAATCAGCCAGAGAAATCAAGATGATCTATAGCATTAAGGCCTACATTTTGATCTTTGATTCTAGCTTTTCGGTATGATTTTCTGGTCACAGGTACTAATTAAGATGAAAAGAATAAAAATCTTCCATGAACTGAGCTTCTGACAGAAGACACAAATAATCTCTAACTACCTCATGACTTTAACACAACTAGGTCATTTTTTGTTCGGCAGAATGAAACAAAAACTGAGAACAGTTGAAGTTTAATTATGCCGATGGTGATAGTAATTCCTGCTTCCTGGACTCTCAAAATTCCTCTGGTTCCTTTCCTTGCAAAGAACTGATTTTTTTAAAACTCTGCTTTCTGTTCAGACAGCTACCCATTTTCTCTTTATTTTTTGTTTTTGTTTTTTGGCGTTGTTTTTTTGATGTTTTTGTTGTTGTTGTTTTGTTTTTGTTTTGTTTTGTTTTGTTTTGTTTTGTTTTGCTATAGGACACAGTACAGTGCCTTTGCTGGAGAGAGATGGAGAGATAGCAAGGGAGAGTGAGAACCACCCCACCCCTCGCAGGGGATGGCCACAGGCCAGTTCCTTCTCCTGCATCTTCCTCTGAGGATTGTTGGCATGCATGCACATGTTCCTAGTTTGTTTATCAAGCCACCATGAAGAGGACTTGAACACTCAACCATATAGGATCCAGCTGCCTTAATCTCCATGTCACCTGCTGTTCCTTCCGCATCATCTCTCTTTAATTCTGAATGTCAAGAGTCAGTATTTTTGCTCATCTTCAAAAACCTTCGAACAATACAACTTTATTTCCCCAAACTGAAAGACTTTTGTCTCATTCTACTACCCTTTCTCTATCAACCTCCCCCCATTCACAATCAAGTCAAGTAGCACTTTTGCTTCCGTTAATCTCTCTATGACTTTGAATACACTTAGAAATACATTTTTAAAAAATACATTTGATATGGCAGCACTTTGTCAATACAGATGTGCACGCTAATGTTATTCTGTAATGTGTTGTACATGTGACCAGACAGAGAAAAAGAGGGAAAATGAGAAAGTACAGGGGATGGTCACGCTGCTATCCCTTCTCCTCGACTTCTCTTTCAGAATTTTGGGTACCCACTCACACACACCTGACATGTTTCAAGCCACCAGGTCCAGGACTCAAACTGCACTGTCGGCCATATGGCATCCGGTCACCATAACCACCATGGTACTGGCTGGCTCACACGTAGATCATTTTAAAAAGGCATCATGACCACACTTTAACAACGAATGCTTTATTACAGTGATTACCTCACTATCTACCTATCTATCTGTCATCAACTATCTATAGATCTAGTAAACAAAAGTACACCTTAAATATATACAATTTTAATAGTCAGTTACATCCCACAATAAAGCTGGAAAACAGGCAAATGAAAAAGTGGAAAGAGATATTGACAACCTATAATACATGACAAAAGGTTAATAACCTTATTATGTAAAGATCTTTTAAAATTGATATGAAAAAGTTGTATCAAAGACATGAACAGTTTATAAAGGAAGAATGACCATTGGCATGCACACACACACAAAAGATTCTTGATTTATATAAATTGACTGAAGAATTTTGGACATCACATCGGCAGGAAAGTGATAGACATTTGATAGAAATCATACTTTGTGTAGCCATATAACCATGATTTTCAGTAGAGTGTTCAATAAATTACATGAGATAGTCAACACTTTATTATAATACAGACCTTGAGCTAGATGATTTTGCCCAATTTTAGTTAATGTCAGTGTTTGGTGCATGTTTAATGTAGGCTAGCCTAAGCTATGATGTTCAGTAGGTTACATGTATTAATGCATTCTCAACTTACAATATTTTCAATTTATCATGTGTGTGTCAGGAAATAAACCTATCGTTAAGTCAAGAAGCTCTCAATACATTAATTAAAAGTAGTTAGGATAATGTTTTTCATCTATGACATTGGCAAAGATTTAAAAACTGTTTGTAATAACCTCTTTCAACTAGAGTGTGGTGTGGGGAAACAGACACCTTACACACTGCTGCCTAGGCTACCTGGAAGGCAAGCTGACAATTTATATCGAAAGATTCAAATGTTGTTTATTCTTTCAGGAGTACTAGTGAATGTATTCAAGGATTAAAAGAATATTCATTCTGAGACATTGGAAATATACTAAGGTTTTTGTTCAATTAATAGGGAAATGGTTAAATGAATTCTAAATTATGACTCATTTACAGAAAGTAGTATTAGGTCCTATAAAGAACATGTGTTGTTCTAAGAACATGACCATGATATTATGTTAAGGGGCAAACAAGTCACATGTTGAGTATTACCCACCATAATAACAGTGAATAAACAAGGAAGCATATTTGTAAAAAAAAAAAAAAAAAAAAAAAAATTAGGAACCAGCAGTTCATGTAATGGCTATGTCACTGGACTCCCAAGTAGTCAACAGTGGTTCAAGTCCCAGACCTGGTGGCTTAAACTCACACCAGGCGTGTGTGTGTGCGTGCCCAAGATCCCAAAAGGAGAATGGTGGAGAAGGGATTGCGACATGGCCATTTTCCCTGGGGGATGATTTCTTGCTTTTTCTCTCTCATTCTCACTCTGTCTTTCTGGTGAACACACACGCCCTATAGCAAAAACTTCTCAAAAAAATAAAAACCAACAACTATAGGAATATATAAAAATTTAGATAAAAATAATATAAATGTGATAATGATTTTGAATGACTATAGATGACTCTCAATTTCTTCTTTTAGCTTATGCTAATTTTCTACATTCTTCACCATGTATTCCTCTTATAATAGAAAGTATAATGGAAATAAATGTGTATTGGTTATTACATAACATGAATAACAACACCATTTATTAGAACATATGTAAAGCACATTCTCAATAATCTTCCAGTTCTGTAAGATATTATTTTAATAATTTTCCATACTATTGAGTTGTTGGAAAATTCATGACTATTTTTTGATGTTTTCCTATGTTAAAATGCATCACTTTTCCAACAACGAAATATATTGTCTGAAGACTCTGTGAGATATCTATTTTATCCCAATTTTAAAGATGTGCAAACTAAGACTAAGCAACTGCACCAAATAGTCTTACTGCTAAGTGAGACATCTCTGTTATTAAATGAAATTCTGGCTCTTTCAATTCATGAAGGGCTGCCTTCCACTTAATCCTTCTATGGCAGTAAAAGAAGCCAACCGAGCATTAAAATACAGTATTGCTAGAATTCTATTCTGGATGCTTATAAGAGCAAGCCAGCATATCATTATTTTTCATTTCATTGAGTTTTTTTAATGACAAATTTTGACTGTAAACTCTTTTTAGAATGGAGAGTTCAAATTAAAATGTCAGTTCTGATTCAGTGAAGATGCTTCACTTTCAAAATATTTAAGGAAAATATTTTCATCAAAACCAGGATGATTGGATGTTAGAGTATGTAACTGTCATGATAAGTTCCATCATTTAATAAAAAGATTTTAGGTCTTATTATGCAAAACCTGAAATGTTATAATGCGTAAAAACCTTAGTCTCAAAATTATACATGAGCATATGATATTTACATAAATATTTTAAACATATGCAACAAGTTCAATATCTTCATACATTAGTTTGTCAATGTTTGTGATAAACAGTTCAATCTGTTGACAAGCAGTCTCCAACACTTACTGACAACGATAGCACCCACTAAACTTCCATACTCCAATATAATTTACTGATAAATTGCTATATACTTTGCTAAGACTCATGTCTTTCCATATATACCTTTGTTACCTTCTTCTTTTATGGGAGATCAATATGGACCTTCGAGGTTCACTTTAGTCTAAGTTGACAGTCTCTAGACAAACAAAATTTTTATACATTTCATTACTCAGAAAAATCTCACAGTTTATGCAACTGTAACCCCAAATGGGCCAGCATGTCACAAATAACCTATTAGAGTCAGACCTCACAGGTGATTTTCACTTGCATTTAGTTCACTTCTAGTTGGGTACAGATCTCTTCAACTAGTTTAAGAGAAGAGAGTCATGCAAATTTCATTTCATCTCTCCTTCTTTTCCGGGAACTAGAGCAATCCCCATCCTAGTTCATCTCTCTACAACATCTCCTTTTGCCTTCACTGTTCTCTAAAAGTTTTGGAAAAGATGAGAAAGAAAGAGTTCCTTTAGTCCTTCCTCCTCTGAGAATTCCTGAGCAGCCTTCCATGGGCCACAGAAAGCTGCAATAGAGCCAGATGTGTACGTTGATACTGAAGTCCTAAATATTGTGTGACTTTGTCTCCCCTCCTTTACCTTTTCTCTTAGCCTTCATCTTTATTTTTCTGCCTCACACAAAGACCACCAGCCCTTCCTGATGTCCCCCCAATATGACCTACTTCTAAAGGAAATGAAAGCAAGTCTCTCCATTACACACTGGCTCATTGCTGTCTCTGCTGCTTGGTTTTTGTTACTTTTTAAGGTTACTTATTTCCTTCCATGAGAGAAGACAGACACAGAGAGAGGTACCTCTGGCAGCATCTTCATGTCATGATCCATCCCTAGTCTCAGCCAGCCAATCATGGGCAAGCACATCCTAACGTGCAAAAGGAAGCCTCAGAAGATGAACATGGGACAGTCCCACATGCGTTCAGCATTATGGAGCATTGTTACTACAATGCCATAGGATGGCCCCTCTGCTGCTCAGGTTTATTTTTATTTATTTATTTATTTATTTTTTTACTACTTTGGACCACACCATGATTCCTCCTCAGCTAAGCTATACAGGTGACTTAGCAAGGGTATTATATATGTCTTAATTTTAAGTAGTTTTATTGCTCATCAAATCCCAATTATACATATACAATTACATTTACTTCCTTCTATTTATTTACTTGTTGGAGAGATTTTTGCTATAGGATGCATACACGCTATAGAGACAGAGTGAGATGGAGAGGGAGAAAGTGAGAGGTCACCTCCCACAGGGGAATGGCCATATCCCAGTTGCTTCTCCTCCTTTCTCCTCTCAGGATTTTGGGTATACATGCACATGAGTCTGGCATGAGTTTCAAGCTGCTGGGTCCAAGTCTCAAACCAAAGTCGGCCATGTAGGTGTCCAGTACCCTAACCATTATGTCACCTTCTGGCCCCACAACTACATTCTTTTAAATTGATTTGATCCCAGTTACCAAAATGTATAAAAACTGATAGTCTACTGAATTCAACCAAATTTCTTTAGTCATTGTTCTTAGACACAGTAAACCATGATTGGACAGATCCATTAGAAATCAAAGTAAAGAGGGTTTGGCAATGTCCAATTTCAGAAAGATCCTCCTAATTGATCCACAAACAAATTAAAATTATTTAAAGAGGCAAACAGGGGGCGTGATGGTTGAGGTACTGGACTCTTGCATGGCCTACTCCTCTTCAAGTCTCAGACCGGGCGGCTTGCTACCTCAATTTCGCTCTTTCTCTCTATCTGGTGAGTGCATGTGCTCTATAGCAAATTTTAAAAATAATAATAATAAAATTAAATAAATAATTATTTTAAAACCAAGTACTTAGATTCTAGTACTTAACTATTCTAAATTTATTGCACATTACAATAGAAAAATTAGACAAAATAGCTGAGAACTCAGGTAAAGATTACACAAAGAATTTGGAAAATGATGGAAAAAATATAAAATAGTGTAAAATAAAAAGGCTATTAGCAAGTTAAAACCAGAAGCACTAAAGAAACTTTTATTCTATTTATGAAAAAATAAAACTGTCATGAAAAATGAAAAACTGTTAAGAGTAGGTTTTATAGAGGGTTTGGAACTCACTAGGGGAAAGGTGGCTGAGCACCATTTCAGAAAGGATATGAGAAATGACACATAAATGGAAGCTAACAACTGCATGAGGGTCTGGAACAAAAGTTATAAGAAGTAGCTGAGGGAGCAGCAGATGGCATAGCGGCTATATTGCTGGACTCCCATGTAGTCAACTGTGGTTTGAGTCTCAGACCTGGTAGATTAAACTCACACCAGTTGCACGTGCATGCATGCCCAGGATCCTAGGAGAATGGAGGAGAAGGGATTGCAGCGTAACCATTACTCTGGGTGGGAGGGCGGAATTTCTCACTTTCTGTCTCTCTATCTCTTCATTGGACACACACTCCCTATAGCCAAAATCTCTCTTAAAAAAAAACAAAGTAGCTAAACTCTTCACATATCTGTCTCACACACAACCCACACTGCAGACAATTGAAGATGGTTATAAATTCTTCCGTTTCCATCAAGAACTAGACTTTATCTCTCTACTTCTTGAATCAGAGTTATTATTGTCTCTTTGGCCAATGAGACATTAGTAAACATTATCTGAGGCTTGAAAAACACTTGTACCTTGAGGCTTGCCTTTTTCTGCATTTGACTGGTATCCTGAGACCACTATAGACAAAAAAGAACCCAAGTTAGCTTACTGGATGATGAAAAATGAAAGATCTCAAGGCAGAAAGCTGAGACAACATCGACAACCAATAAACAGCCACAGGCAGGTGATGAGAGGCCACCCTGCCAGCTTACTATGGATACATGAGTAGCCCAACAGACATCGCTGGAGCAAGCCTAGAAAGAGAGTTGTATCAGTCCACAGAATTGTGAGCTGTGTAAATGACTGTTGTTAATTTAAAGTTTATCTATTTTTCCATGAGCAAGAAAGAGAGAGAGAGAGAAGCCCCAAGAGGTCTTGAGGCCATGATCCCCCCTCGAGCCTCAGCCTCAGATCATGGGCCTTCAATGTAATTGGCATATTCCTAGGGAGCATTTCCGATGCTAACATGGAACCTTCCCAGAGTGGACCAAAATGTCATGTTTTAGCACTGTGCCACCATCTGGCCCCTGGTTGTTGTTTTAGGCACTATGATTTAGGGAGTTCTTGTTTTGCAGCCAAAGTACACAACACACACACACACACACACACACACACACACAATTTTAGCTTTTTGTTTTCTCATTCAACATTACTGCCATCCAATTAACCAAATAAGTTTCCAGCTAATCACTTGGTTTCAGTTTTTCCTTCCTTACTTTCTTAGACACTGCTGTCAGATTAGCTTTTCAAGAAAAGCACAATTTTGCTCCTCTTGTTTGCCCGATTGCAAACTTCTAATATTCACTCACTCATTCAATAAATATTTACTGATGGTCTGCTACATGCCAGTCACTAATATAGATTTAAGACATACAATCTTTTAAAAATTATTTATTTTATTCATTATTATTATTTTTTTAAGTTTGCTATAGGGTGCTTATGCCCACAAGAGAGAGACAGGGAGAGAGAGAGAAACTGAGAAAGCAAGCCACCAGGTCTGGGACTTGAACCATGTTCAGCTTTGTGGCAGTCCAGTATCCCAACCACTGTGTGACCTGCTGGCCCAAAAATACAGTCTTAAAATGGTATACAAATTCCATGCTCCACAAAACGAATATTCTAGCTTGTCATTTTCTATGGTAAGAATTCTCCAGGACCAGTCTGTGATGTGGGGGATAAGGTGACTAGATTCCACATGTCTGGATGTGCAGTTCCAGTCCTGAAGCAGGCAGTTTGAAAAACCCCACTAGATGTGTGGCCAAAAAAAAATCCCAAAAGGAGGGGAAAATGGAGGAGCGCGATTGTGGCATGATCATACCCTGTGGGGTGGTGCTTTCCCTCTCTCTCTCTCTCTCTCTCTTTCTGTCTCTGGCATGCACATCTGCCCTCTGTGGCAAGGATTTTTATAAAAAGATAGTTCTCTAGCCTGACTCTACATAGATCACTAGGCAGACTTAATAATTATGTACAGTACTGAAAATAAACAATGGAATTATAAAGTATACATTTTTGTTTTATTTTGATTTGTTTTTTAAGAGAAATTTTTTGCTGTAGGGCTCATGTGCTCGCTAGAGAGACAGAGTGAGACAGAGACAGCTAGAAATCACCCCCCAGGGGTGATGGCCATGCCACAGTCCTTTCTCCTTCATTCTCCTCTCAGGCATACATGCACACATGACTAGCATGAGTTTTAATCTGCTGAATCCAAGACTTGAACCACACTCAGTCCTTTGGGAGTCCTATGACATAACCATTATGCCATCTGCTGGTCCCAAATTATTCATGGTTTTCATGGTTACCTGTAAGGAGAGGAAGCAGCTAGGTGATAGGACAGGCTAGATTACCTTGCCAATAACTTATTTTATAAATTTAAGTCTGGAACCATGTAAATATTCTATATACCTATAAAACAAAATTAAACTTAAAAATTAATTTCTAAAAATGAAAATGAGTAACTTGATGAGTTTTAATGTGTAATTGATTGCTAGTGTAATCAAACAGAAGAGCTATTCAAAGCAACTTTATTCTTTTAAAGAACTATTGCATTTATTTATTTATTTATTTATTATTTGTTTTAGGGTACATGCAATCACCAGAGAGACAGAGAGAGAGAGAGAGAGAGAATTTTTTTTTAGAGGTTATTACAATAGGACTTGTGTGCTCACTGAACAAAAAGACAAAAACAGAGACAGAGACTGAAAAAGAAACTGAGAAATCATCCCCCAGGGGGAATGGCCAGACTGCAATCCCTTCACCACCATTATCCTCCTTGGATCTTGGACACAGACACACACACATACACACACGCTCCAGATATGATTTTCAAGCCACTGGGTCAGGGATTTGAACCCTGGTTGGCCACATCGGAGTCCAGCGACAGACCCACTACACCATCTGCTGGCCCCACAAAGCAACTTTAAAACAACAAATAGAGAAGAATGCCCTTGGTAGCATATACAACTAAAAGCAAAAAAATGTTTTTCTTTATTCGTGATGGAGTATGTGCACACGTGTGTGTATGTAAGAAGAAGATCATCCTCCACAGGGTCTACTCATGCTATTACGCTCTCCCTCCAGTCCTCCAGCTTCTGGATCTTGGGCACTCGTACACGGGTCTGGTGTGTTTCAGGCTGGGACTATGGTTGCCACATGGGATCTGGTTTCCCTAGTAGTGCATTACCACTGCACCACAGAGCTGACCCAGAACTAAAAGAATTTTTTTTTAATTTCAATAATAACATTATTAGAAAAAGTATTAGTGATACATTTGTATGTGCATTGTAGGACAAAACAATGGTTTACTATACAATATTCTTGTTCTAATATCCTTGGTGTCACTGAGAACTGAGAGTTTTGGGGAACCTGGGGAAAAGGAGCCACAAATAAATACTACACCCTGCTGTGCTGAATTTAAACTGAAAGTTTCAATATGAATCCTTGGTGGCATATTACTTTTCAAAACAAGATCTTCATAAATTCTTTCATGAAAAATGCCCAGAAAAGTTGTCTAGTAGCAATAAAAGCCACTAGCATCCATAGTGCAGTCTCAAAATATGAGTTCTTAAGGGAAGGTGCCAGACCAGAACTCCTTGGAAGAATAACAATTGCAGTTTGGGGGCAAGAAATGTACACAATGATCCCAGAAAGACTTGTCATACAAGAAAGAAAATATTGTTTCCAAAACCATTATGGTCCTGTAAAAAAATAAAACAAAGCAAAACAAAAAATCAGGAGCCAAATTGAAATTCTCACCAGGCAAAGAAAGAGATTTGAGCATCGATAAAAGTAACATTGCAGGGGCTGGCAAGTGGCATGGTGGTTAAGGGCGCTGGACTCCCACATGGCCAACCATGGTTCAAGTCTCGGACCTGGTGGCTTGCTTTCTCACTTCCTCTCTCTCTCTCTGATCAAACTGGAAAATAACAATGATAATAATAATAAATAAAGTTAAGTAAAATAATTCTTAAAAAACAAGTAACATTGCAAAGGACTAGAACATACTAAACACTTTAAAATTCATTCAAAATAATAATTAATTAACCAATAGGGTCACTTGCACAAGGTAATAAACATATTTATTATTTTGAAAATTGATGAATCATGTATCCACTCTTTACTGTCTAAACTGAACCACTGTTTAAGTAGATAATAGACAATTTTTTTTCAGAGTACCTTAAAATAAGTTGAAAGGACATCACCATTTTTCAATTTCTATTTAATTAATAAATCTAGGCCTTGGTTATCAGTGGCTGCTAACAAAGCCCTCTGTGTGATCCTAATGCTCAGCTAGACTGAGAACTGTTTGACTATCTTACCACCATTCCATTGCTTCCAGTTACTCAACCATATGTGTGTTTCTCCATGGTTCTATCAGAATTAACTGGGCTCCTGGGGCCAGCAGGTGGCATAATGGTTGGGGCGCTGGACTCCCACCTGGCTGACCACAGTTCAAGTCTCAAACCTGGCAGCTTACTTTCTCACTCTCTTTCTCTCTCTCTCCTTTCTCTCTCTCTCTCTCTGTATCACTCTGGTCAAATTTAAAATAATAATATAACAATAACGATAATAATGATGAATAAAATTAAATTAAATTAAATAATCCTCAAAAAAAAAAAAAGAAAAGAATTAACTGGGCTCCATGTTGAACATGCTGGTTTCTGATCTCACCCCAGAAATAGTAAAGCAGACCCTTGGAAGGTTGGGTTGAGGCCTGAGAATATTGCATTTAGTAAAATTCATGAATGATTCTGCCTTCAACTCAAGACGAAAATCACCTTCTCTGTGCTCAAAAGTACAGGACTTCTCATTGTTCCCTAAACACAGTGCTGGCTCTATCCCTCCCAGGCCTTTGTTCATTTTATTCATTCCTTCTTCCACTGGAAATGTCTTCCCCTTACCGTTATCCAAATCGCACCTACTCTAAAACCAAGTTCAAAAATCACCCATCCATGAAGACTAATCCTTTCAGCTGAAGTGATTCCTTCTGCCTGTGAACTCGGATTTTTCCCTTCACACAGATTTAGATCTGTTTCTATACAATTCTTCAGATGGTTTACTCACCAATACCATACACTGCTTTAAGTCAAAGACCCTTCTCCTTTTTTTTTTTTTTGGCACTGCCAGACTCTTTTATTGGCTACTCAGAGCTACATTAGCTGTTGCCACCAGGAATTCTGCTTTTCCTTGTGCTGCCCTTCCTGTGTCTCCTGAAACAAAAATAGAGCCAGGCTTTCCCTGTGGCCCCGGGAGTCCCCAGCAGGGCCCCTCCCCGAGCTGGTCTCAGCCCCATATCCGCTTCTCTCATCCAGATGTCCACTCAGACTAGGCTTCATCCCAGACAAAGAACCTTCTTCTTATTGCTAAGTTTATTTATTTGTTTGGTGAGGGAGCGAGACAAGCACCCTCAACGGGGTCTCATGCTCTGACCCTCCTCATACCCTCCCAGCCAGGCAGGATCACAGACCTGCATGTGCCCACCGTGTACAAGTCCATCTGGGAACTGAATCCCGATCTTCCACATGGCTTCAAGCATTGCAGTTTTGTGCTACTGCTGCGTAGTCACTGTTTGGGCCAGTCAGAGGACCTTTTTTTACATATGTTAGTAATTTCAACTCTGTTCGGACATATGTCCAATCAATGAATCAATGAAAACATAACAGTGATAGTGTCCAGAAGACTTGTCCATTAAGCGCTTTTCTCTTAAGGGCTAGTTAACGTAACCTCATTCCACCATCAATATGCAAAGAAATACCTCTCAAGGAAAGGCGGTAGTGGGAAAAAGGCGAGTCAAGATAAATGACTATCAACATTTCTCAAGAATCAGCTAGATCAGCTATAAAACCTTAACTACTTTCTAAATCAAAAGGCCATGCTTACCGTTTTTACAAACTAAAGAAACTGGTTTAAAGGAAACTATTCTAAAGTTCTATTTTAACATATAATAACTGTGTCCAAAAAGTGTTGAATATCTTAAGAGGTCGTTGCTTTATAAAAATGTAAATAAATCTGTTTTTATGTAGAAGTGTGCTTACCCATTTTATAAAGCTTCTAAAGAAAAGTGATATATTTTTATGAAGTCCTCTATTTCACAGTCCTAAAAGAGAAGGGGGGTAAAAAACTGTAAAACTTTTGAGAGGTTTATCATTCTAAATTAATGGATGGGACTCACTGAGTGCTTACTAAATACCAGGTGCTACATTCAGTGGTTTACAGGCAATTTTCTCTGTCTTCCCAATAATGCCATATGTATTAGGGTTGATAATGGTTTACTGAAGAACCCAACGAGACATGGAGCAGTTGGGTAACTGCCCGAGGTCACTCAACTGGCAGAACTGGGAACAAAGAACTCATATTCCTGTTTTGTTTTGTTTTGTTTTAATGGACCCTTGCTTTCTTAGTCCTCTTCTGTCTATAGACAGTAAGGTCGCAATGTTCAGGGAGAAGAGGGGAGGATGAATTAAGGTTGAGAAGAAGATGAGTTGACAAGTTTCAGTCTCACTTCACATCTTAACCACCTTCCTTGTACAAATCTGTCTGTCTTACGCTTTCTTCTCCGTAAGGATGGACCATTTGACACAATATGACGATTGTGTAAGATGATGTATGTGAAGGCTTAATAAATAAATACAAGTATTAGTAATAATAGCTAGTGTCACCAACTTTGGTACTGGCATAAACAGGATGTCCTTGTAGATTTCTCATTACTGGATAATCATTTAATTCAGTGAAATGCGTTGACTGATTTTGCACTCTGCAGAAATTCTGCTGAAATCACGTAGATAAATTCTCCTTGCTATTGTCCTCTGGGGAGTTTTCTTACCAAATGTTCTAAAGCATTATATATATAGCATTTTATATATTTAAAAGGGTATAATATTTAAAATGTTGCAGATCTTTATCCAGACCCAAATGCACTAACTAAAGTGCTCTCAGCAACTTCTCTCCACAAGTCTCTTGTAAGCAGACTGCTCTGCTTGTCCCAGATACTGCTCAAAGGGACTGGCCCAGGAAGGTTCAGGGCAGTCCACCTATGATGATTCATCTTGCCAACAATACTCCTGCAATTTACCCTGCTTCTCCAGGAATAATGATGATCCCTATTTTTTTCTTAGAGTAATCCTTCTGGAAGGCTCAGATCTGGCAAGAGGGAATGTTTTGATAGGACCCTGACTCCCTCAGCATGCCCTTCCTCTCTCTCCCAACTCCTTCCCTAATTTACTGGGTGAATGTAATAAGTCCTAAGTCTATTTGTTAGGATGTCAAGCTCAGAAAAAAAAAATCCATCTCTCACATTCAGGTGATACAAATGAGGTTTTATGGCATGGTCTGAGTCCATGGTTAAATTCTGGAGTAACCCAATGTGTGATTATGTGAACTTCTTCCCTCAAAACGATGTGGTATTTGAGCAACGGAATCAATAGAAGCACCAAGAAGATCCTGAGCATTGTTGATGAATTATTACCTTTTTGTTGACCTGTTCTGGTTACAGATTATTATTTGTGGAAAAATGTTTACAGTCTCTACATTGTGAGAAATATAAACAGTTTGCAATTTGTGATATTTCTGTGCACAATCTTTAGTCTTCAGAAACAAAATGTGTTACTAGTATCTAACTGGATGGGAATTCTTTTTAAGTAACAAAATTAAACATCTATTTATAACTTAGAAATAACTTTACAAATATTTTGACAGAATGATTCAGATATTCATACTAATGAGCGCACTTTTTTTCTAGCAAACAGTGTGGTTCTCATACCTCTACAAAGGCTGAAAATCTCTTGCTCTCTGGGGGACTCTTTCACATACTAATTTACAGAGATACTTTATTCTCTCTTTATTCACAGAAAACTAGAATTGAAGAGCCTGCCCTTTTAATGTAAGCACAAGCATGTCTTAAAACTTAAGATCATTTATGTTTTTCTAAAAGATATGTTCAGATGTTTACATTTGAAATAATACACTATTTTTTACATAAATACAGAAAATGTAGGCCATAAATACAATATTAAATGTACAATCTTACCATGAAAGCAGCCCTGAAATAGGATTTTTATTGTTAAAATCTTCCTGAGAGCACTCTGCATTTACGAGATTAAGCTGCTGTGAAGTCTGTTTTATCTATCCCTGAAATTATTTTGTCAGTCTCTTTAACTATCTAAGTATTTTTTACAGTTAGAATTAAAAACCCAAACCTATCATTAGTATTCTTATAAATCCTTGGAACAAAACCTGTATACCAAAGAAAAGAAACGGAAAATTTTTACTTGAGTAACAGATGTCCTACCATTGGAAACAATGGATAACTAAAGTAACTTATGCACTTTTCCAAGTTTGTATTTTCTTTATTAGAACCATATAAGTGGGAAATTATAACCAAATTCGCAAGGACAGCTGGGCCATGCTTCCAGCATAAGGACTTACACTTTCTCCTGTGCTCCCGAATCATTCTACAATGGTTGCTGAGTAACATTAGCATAATCTGAATTATTAAGAAAATTAGAGGTCAGATTTACTTTCCAGGAGAATTCAACCTATCTGAATCAGGCCTGAGAGGGTCGTAGCCTTCCAGATGTGAGCCTGGTGGTAGGTGTAAAGTGCACCACATGTAGAGAATGTGCACAGTAAGGAAAAAGACAAATTACCCAGAGCTATTACTGTCATTAGTTCCATCAGCCAGGGAAGCCCTCCCACGGCATTTTCACTGCAGTGTGCAGAGCAGGCCTGGGGCTTATCACATCTCGCAGGGGGTCGTCGTCTGCCCGGTATAGTCACATAGCTTGACATTTCAGTTTAAAAAAAAAAAGAGAATGAAAGGAAAGGAAAAAATCTGGGCCCTCATTCTCATGCAGGCTTGTTTCCCAGCTCTACAACCAGTAGCTAAAATAAAGGGAGCCAGCTCCCTGAAGGCTGCAATCATTTATCCCACAGCAGAATTGCTAGCCTTTCTAGAGGTGCACACTGTTCTCTCGCATACTCAGTGTTAAACCAGGGACAATGAGCCTCTGCTACAATATTGTACCAGAAGTTCCTTTGGATGGTGTTTCATGAGGCTTTTGAATATTTTGCCATAATTAAAAGGTTAGGACTCAAAGCCACAAGAAATGTAAGGGAATAACGAAACATGATAATAATGTTAGAAGGAATACTGCATTTAGATGGCTCAATGGTAGCCAACGAGAAAAGTTTAAAGGATAACTGGTGTAACAAAGCCATTCTCTCAAGATGTTTTTGATTCTAGAAATGCACATGGGCAATATTTAATATTGGACATTAAGCAAAAAAGAGCAGAATACTGTGTATGTATATGTAAGCATGACTGCTTAGCACCTGTGCTTATGAGAGGTAATGTAGAAAAAAAGGGGGTAGTTGTGCTAGGTTGCTGTCATTTTTAAAAATTGTCTTTCAATTCTTTTCTAAAGCCCCTTTAAAGTTGTATACTCTTATCAGTTAAAGAACACCACAAAAGAATGCACATACAAGCATTCTTAGGAAGGAAACAGTGACAACAAACATAAAACTACAAAGCACCCACTCCACCTTTAGGGAAAAACTTAAGGATTCAGCCTCTATCTCAACAGTGGAAAAAAGAAAAAGGTGTGGGGTGTGGTGTTTAAGGACAATGGACTCCCACATGGCCAACTGTGGGTCAAGTCTTGGACCTGGCAGCTTACTTGCTCACTTTCCCTCTGTCTCTCTCTGTTTCTCTCTCTCTCTCTCTCACTTTGTCCCTCTCTGGTCAAATCACAATAAATAACATTTAAAAATAAAAGAATTCTTTCAAATAAATAAATAAATAAATTTAAATAAGTAAAATTAAATAAAAATAATTCTTTAAAAAAGGAGGAAAAGATGCAAAAAACGCAAAATAAATTCATTAAAGAGAATAACACTTTTCACGCGCCCTTAATATTTCCATATATGGGGTTTTTTGCATAGAAGGTACACATCAAATAAGCATAAAAAGCATTTCCTTTTATTTATTTATTTATTTATTTATTTATTTTTCTAAGCACTTCCAGTACACGTGGAAAACAATGGTTCAGAGAAGCTGAGAAACATGCTCAAGGTCAAACAGCAAGTACAGTAGGCACCCCTTCTCTTGTTTTGCTTTCTGCATTTCCAGTTCCGAGATCCAATATTAGGGGAATACAGTACAATAAGATATTTTGAGAGACTGAGACCATATCCACATTACTTTTACTACAATGTATTGTAATACTGTATTTTACTATTAGTTATTGTGAATCTCTTACGTGACTCATTTGTAGATTAAACTTTATCATAGGTATGTATGCACAGGAAGAAAACAGTACGAGTATACATAGGGTTCGGTACTATCCATGGTTTTAGGCATCCAATGGGGGTCTTGAAATGTATCCCCCACAGATTTTCAGTAGTCATATCCAGGACTGACTACCTCTGCTCTCGTATCCACTAGACCACAAGACTCTCTTTCCCCACCTCTGGGTAATCTTTAAGTAAGTCCCAGTCAACCTTCTGAAATAGCCCTCTTATTCTTCCTTTGCCCTTGGCTCTCAATAAAGCAGTGCAGCTCTCTCATCTGACTTTGACAAATCTGCTATTCATTCATACTTTAATTCATAACCAGTAAATAAATATGTGAGTGCCTACTATGCTTTGTGCTGGTGCTGGGAACATACAGCTGAAGAAAATAGACACTTTGAGGGCCTATAGACAAGTGGGAGGTGTGAATAGACAAATACAGTTAGTTAGGAGAACGCGAGCTGGGGCACATGGCCTAGACTTCTTGAGCAAGTGGCATCTAAACTGAGAAGCCAAGGGGAAGGTGGGATTAGACTGAAGCGCAGTGCATGGTAGGAAATACTCCCTGGCAAGGGCCAAAGGCAGGGGTGGGGTAGGATTAAGGGGAAATAAGAAGACAAAAGAAAAAAAGAAAAGAAAACAAACACAGTACATTTCAGAAACTGAAAGTAACCCATCCAGCAGGACTCAGAGTTCAACAATAACCAAAAACCATTGTAACCAGAATGGTTTTTGAGGACCTGGTGGGTTTGCTTTTCCAGGAAGAAATAACAAGATCTTGAAAACAACCCTTGAGGGCCAGCAAGTGGCATGGTGTTTAAAAGTGCTGGACTCCCACATGGCCGTCCATAGTTTGAGTCCTGGACCTGGTGACTGGTTTTCTCATTTCCTTTCACCTCTCCCCTCTCTGGTCAAATTTAAAATAAATAATTAATAAGTAAATGAATAAAGTTAAAATAAAAATAATTCTTTAAAAAAAAAAAGCAATACTCGAAGCTTTTTAGGTTGAGGCCAGTAGGTGGCATGATGGTTAAGGTGTTGGACTCCTACATATTGACTGGGGCTTGAGGCCCAAGACCTAGCAGCTTGAAAATCCTGCCAAGCATGGGTGTGCGTATGCCCAAAATGCTGAGAGAAGAATTAAGGAGAAAGAATTGTGGCTTGGCCATCGCCTCTGGGGGGTGATTTCTCACTTTCTCCCTCTCTGTAGCTCTCTAGGTCTCTCTCTTGTGAGTGCAAGTGTTCTATGACCCAGTGGGGGAAGAGGCTCTTCAGGTTTTCCCTGACTGCATGTCAACAGTAAATCTTCTTTTTGAGTAAGTATATCTAAATTAGCTGTTGTTACGCAAATTGCAGGTGGGCTTAATTTAAATAAGCCCTTCTTATAGTCACATATTCTATAAGATCTTGGACAAGTTCTTTGATTAATTACTTTCTTCTTCTGCAAAATGGGGTACACCTACATACATGTTTCCTGATGCAAATGGTAAATAATAAAAGATTTTCACCTGTCCTGGTACCTGGCACATAGAAGATAACAGTTAAATGGTAACTCCAGTAGAAGAGTTTAGAAGCAGAAATGTCAGTAAATCTCAGTTTAGTCCCAGGAAATAGGAAGAGTCATTTTCTCATCTGCCTCAAACTTGGTCCCCTGGTTGCTCAAATATCTGATTATTTTACTATTAGTAAGAGTTCAACTTTGTTAATGTTCTAAAACTTTCTTGTTTTTCCTAGATTTTATATCCATTTATGTCTGCTCCATGTGCCATAGGTCAACAGCTATAATGCAGAACAAAACCTTTGATTCATTTAAGATAAAGCCTTTAGGGACAGTTAAGGAATACCTAGACTTAGCAGAAGGTGGCTGGGAAGTTCTCATTCTCAGGCCAGCAGATGGCATGGAGGTTAGGCAGCTGGATCCCCCCCCCATGGCTGACTGTGGTTGAAGTTCCAGACCCAGTGGCTTGAAAGTCACATCTGGAGCATGTGTCTGTGTGCCCAAAATCCTGAGAGGAGAATGGAGTAAGAACTGATGGGTGGCCATTCCTACAGGGGATGATTTCTCTCTTCCCCTCTCTCTGTCTCTGAGTGACAACCACACGTGTCCTATAGCAAACTAAAAAACAAAAACAAAGTGATCCTCTGCTTCTGTCTTCCTGCCACCCATCTGGTTTATTCATAGCTTGTAGTGGCAATCAGTTCAATGCCAAGAGGTAGGTGGACTTGGGGCCAGTAGTTAAGTGCACTGGATACATATATGGAGACTCTTGGAAAATATGTTATGGATTCAACTGGGCATGTTTCTTTCTAAGATAGTTACTGCATTATACTTTACATATTCTTTTTTTTTTCTTTTTTTCTTTTTTTGAAGAGGTTTTTGCTATAGGGTGCATGCGCTCGCCGGACAGAGAGACAGAAAGCAAGAAATCACCCCCAAGGGGGGATGGCCATGCCGCAATCCCTTCTCCTCCGTTCTCCTCTCGGGATCTTGAGCACGCACGCACATACACCCGGTGTGAGTTTTAAGCTACCGGTCCAGGACGTAAACCGCGGTCGACTACATGGGAGTTCAGCGACATAGCCATTATGCTAACTGCTGGTCCCATATACCTTATATATTCTTGCTAAGCAATAGGGAGTGACTTGAGCTGCCACCTTGTGATAGTAGGGCGTAAGTAAGAAAATGAATCTTATTAATTCTCAAATATAAAAACAGATTTCTCATCATTCCTCTTTGATGATTTTTTTTTCCTCTCTGGAAGGATACCAATTTTCTGAAAATAAATGCAATTTCAGGTGTTGGAGCATTATTTTTTCATATAGACAATCAAGACTTTGTCTTTGGGGAAAAAAAAACTAATATCAAGTGATATTGGATTAACTCAATAATAAGAGGTAAACATCTTAAAAACTGTATTTAACTACACTCATTAAATTATTTTGCTTGGGGGCTAGTAGGTGGCTTAATGGTTAAGGTGCTGAACTCTCCTACGTGGTTGACCATGGTTTGAATCCCAGACCTGGTGGGTTGCTTTATCATTTTCCTTCTCTCTGTGTGTCTGTCTTTCTATGGTCAAATGAAAAAAAAAAAAATGAATAAATAAAATTCAATAAATAATTCTTTTAAAAAATTATTTTGCTTGACACACTTTTCTATACTACTCTGTATATACATACCTACGAATCAAATGAGGTTTTGTTCTGTGTCCTTCACATGCACCCTCGAAATCTGCAAATACATTTGTCCTTCTTCATTTCATTCTGATCATTACTAAGATTACTAAAGACTTTTTGATGTATGTAAAATTCCAAAGAATTTGATGGGGAGTGATTAATTTTTTAAAAATTATTTTGAGGGCCAGCAGATGGCGTGGTGGTTAAAGGCACTGGACTCCCACACAGCCGACCATGGTTCAAGTCTTGGACCTGGTGGCTTGCATTCCCGCTTTCCCTCTCTCTCACTCTCTTTCTCTAATCAAATTGGAAAATAACAGTCATAATAAATAAAGTTAAATAAAATAATTATTTAAAAAATTATTTTGAACTACATGGGGCTGGCAAATGATATGGTGGCTGGGGCTGCTGGACCTCCACATGGCCGATGGTAATTCGAGCCCCAGACCTGGTGACTTGCTTTCTCACTTTCTCCCTCTCTCTCATCAAATTAAAATAAATAAAGTCAAATAAAATAACTCTAAAAAAAACTAAATTTTTTTTAGAATTATTTTAAAGTGATTTTAGCTAACTTTATTAGCTAATATGGACTCTTTATGTGTTAATCTTCATTTCTTCCAATTGGCTTGCATCATAGGCACATTAATAGTTGTATACACCCTATCATTTTGCACAAAGCAAAGTAGAACTAACAGAAACTATAAGTTCTTAGTAGACATCCATTTCAGGAGAGGAAAATTATGGCAGACAGTATTACTGATTTTATTTTACCATGGATATCCCAGTACTGTAAAACAATACACCATCTGATTCCCAATATTTCCAGAAAAGCAAAGTATCAGCTGGATGGTGTGTCACAATGCAAAATACATGGGAAAATTGCTTCTTGCCATCTGCATTTCTAAGGCCCAGTTGTGTGGTTTTTTTTTTACTTAATGTTAAAAACCTGTTGTTTTTGTTTTCAATGTTCTTTCAGCTGCGTTTTTAATATTGTGGTAATAGACAGTCTAAGGAACATTACCTCTGGTCAAACACCACATATTTTAGCCCACTGTCAACAAAACTAAGCAAATTGCTAACCTCTTGAACAGTTTTACAACATGCCAATAGGCATTTTTTCTCTTAGATTTTTGCCTAGACTCTTGTAATTACTGGATAATTACCTCTCCATACTTACTTTCTTTTGACAGCTTAGTTCTAGCCTTTGGGAGTTTAACATCTAATTGATTTGTCTCTTTAGATTGTGGAATCTTGAGTCATTTTGAATTCAGCAAAGCCAGACAGCCAAAGGGGTTAAAAATATTTTAGGTAGTTGAGTCCTCCAGAGTCCATGTAACAAGGTTAATGGAAGTATCAGCCTCTGGTACTTCACACATTCCTCAAAAGTATGGTAACTAGAATCAGTGAACACTTTGGTTATCAGAGTAGAGCTCTATAGAATCACTGCACTCAATAAATGTCCAATAACAATGGTGAAGAGTTAGATGAACTATATTTATTGTATTCCCCTCTCAATCCCCCTCCTAAATCTGGCTTCCATCTTTGCCTCTTTATGGTATCCAATGGCCTCCATTCAGCCAAGTTCAAAGGCATTTTCTCTGTCCTTATCTTCCTTGATCTTTCTGATGTATGAGGCACAGCTTTTCATACCTGCTCCTTTGAAGACTTTGGCTTCAGTTCCTAAAACGTTTCTATTGTCTTTCATTTCTCCTCTTTACCACCCCAATCCCTTCACCCAATTCTCAACATTTATATGTCTTTGTTTTTTCCCTATACCTTTACAGAAACTTTCCTTCCAACATATCTGTGATGAATTACTGTTATTTGTGTCTTTCTGCTTTTTTATTCTACACAGATTCTTTTATTTTCACTACATTATGCAAGAGAATAACTTACAGATAGCTCTCTAACACTGAACTATATTTTCCCTGTACAATCTTTTTTTAAATTATTTTATTTAACTTTATTTATTTATTTTAATTTGACAAGAGAAGGACAGAGTGAGAGTAGTGAGAGGAGAGGGAAAGTAAGAAAGCAAGCTGCCAGGCCCAGGACTTGAACTGTAGGAGGCCATATGAGAGTCCTGCACCCTTAACCACCATGCTACCTGCCAGGCCCATACAATATTTTTTAAAGAATTATTTAATTTAACTTAATTTAATTTGTTATTATTATGTATTAATTTAGCTAGAAAGAGAGGGAGAGAGAAAGGAAAAGTGAGAAATCAAGCCACCAGGTCTGGGACTTGAACCAGAGTCAACCATGTAGGAATCCAGCACACAAACACTATGCCACCTGCTGGCCCCTTTCCTGTAGAATCTTAGCTATATGAAGGGCACATCAAAACTCAACTACACAATTTCAGTGTAGAATTGTGTACATGCATGCCTCATTTTCACTTTGAGTGCTCACCACTTTTTCAAAGCTCACATCCTCAAAGAAGCCTTTACTCAGTCTAATCTTTTTAGTCCATAACACACAGTAAACACTAGATAAATATTTGAATACATTAACAAGGAAGTGAATAAATTTATGATCCATTCAGAATCTGTCATTTAGATTCAAAACCTGAGGGTAATCCTTGATTTCTTACCTACCTCAATGCTCTAGTCTATATCCAGTTAGGGTAGAGTAAGGCTACGCTAATGTAATTTATTATAAAAATCAAAATTTATTTCTCCTTTAAAAATTTAGCTGAATGTTTCAAGTTGGCAGGCAGCCCTGTTGTCTAAGTTATTAGGAACATTAGTCATTGCCATCATGTCACTCTTCTATGCCTCTAGGGCATCATCAACAATACACTGCTTACATCTGGACCTCTGTGGCACAGCCACCAATTTCCTCCACACCAATCAGGATCTCTCTCAGACCAATCCATTCCTTTCTCTTCATGGTAACTATGAGAAGTTCTACACCTACCAAAAGCAATATTAATGTTAATGTTGACTGACTTTCTTTCTTTTTTTTTTTGAAGGGGCAAGGTTATTCCTATAGGGCATGTGTGCTCGCCAGAAAGCCACTGGGTCTGGAACTTGAACCATAGTCAACTACATGGGAGTCCAGCGACATAGCTATTAATAGGCCAACTGCTGGTCCCAATATTGACTTATGTTCTTAGACTTTAGTCTTACATCTCACCAGCCTATCTTATACTAAAAAAAATCAAAGGACTTTTGCAAATCATAACTGTTTCTTTTTTTCAGACTAGTTATTTATTTCAAGAGTGAGAGAGACAGCAAGAAAAAGAGACAAATACTCTTGAGATGGCCTCACTGCACCATGATCTAACTCACAGTCTCTCAGATAGCCAAGATTACCAGCAATGAATCCAATGTGCTCAAGTCAACCTGGGATCTGAATCAAGGTCTTGATGTGGCTCTAGTATGGCATAGCAGTGCCTTATCATCTGCACCACTATGGTGGGACCCATAACTATCAATTGTAATTCTTTATCTCAAAATACTGTTGCTAACAGTTTGCACCTATGTCAGGTCCAAATTATTTGCTACAGATTTCAAAGTTCTCTTTGGTGCTCACCATCCTCCACATCTTCGCCAGGCTAAGTTTAAAGAGATAAAGAATAGTCCAGCATATTTTACATACACAAGTCAACATTCATGTGGCTTTCTCTCCTGGAATTTCTTAAAATGGAGATTTTCAGTTATATAAATTATATTTTTTTTCTTCAAGGCCCTAGATATAAAGGAATTCCAAATCAGGGCTTCATGATTAAATTAAAAAGGCATAAAATAAAACAGTAATACGGACTTGATTTACAGACAAACCTATTATTACTAGAACGTTAATACAAGCAGTTATTTCCTCAAGCAATAGTTTCTCTATACCTTTACAGAAACTTTCCTTCCAACATATCTGTGATGAATTACTGTTATTTGTGTCTTTCTGCTTTTTTATTCTACACAGATTCTTTTATTTTCACTACATTATGCAAGAGAATAACTTACAGATAGCTCTCTAACACTGAACTATATTTTCCCTGTACAATCTTTTTTTAAATTATTTTATTTAACTTTATTTATTTATTTTAATTTGACAAGAGAAGGACAGAGTGAGAGTGGGTGAGTGAGAGGGAAAGTAAGAAAGCAAGCTGCCAGGCCCAGGACTTGAACTGTAGGAGGCCATATGAGAGTCCTGCACCCTTAACCACCATGCTACCTGCCAGGCCCATACAATATTTTTTAAAGAATTATTTAATTTAACTTAATTTAATTTGTTATTATTATGTATTAATTTAGCTAGAAAGAGAGGGAGAGAGAAAGGAAAAGTGAGAAATCAAGCCACCAGGTCTGGGACTTGAACCAGAGTCAACCATGTAGGAATCCAGCACACAAACACTATGCCACCTGCTGGCCCCTTTCCTGTAGAATCTTAGCTATATGAAGGGCACATCAAAACTCAACTACACAATTTCAGTGTAGAATTGTGTACATGCATGCCTCATTTTCACTTTGAGTGCTCACCACTTTTTCAAAGCTCACATCCTCAAAGAAGCCTTTACTCAGTCTAATCTTTTTAGTCCATAACACACAGTAAACACTAGATAAATATTTGAATACATTAACAAGGAAGTGAATAAATTTATGATCCATTCAGAATCTGTCATTTAGATTCAAAACCTGAGGGTAATCCTTGATTTCTTACCTACCTCAATGCTCTAGTCTATATCCAGTTAGGGTAGAGTAAGGCTACGCTAATGTAATTTATTATAAAAATCAAAATTTATTTCTCCTTTAAAAATTTAGCTGAATGTTTCAAGTTGGCAGGCAGCCCTGTTGTCTAAGTTATTAGGAACATTAGTCATTGCCATCATGTCACTCTTCTATGCCTCTAGGGCATCATCAACAATACACTGCTTACATCTGGACCTCTGTGGCACAGCCACCAATTTCCTCCACACCAATCAGGATCTCTCTCAGACCAATCCATTCCTTTCTCTTCATGGTAACTATGAGAAGTTCTACACCTACCAAAAGCAATATTAATGTTAATGTTGACTGACTTTCTTTCTTTTTTTTTTTGAAGGGGCAAGGTTATTCCTATAGGGCATGTGTGCTCGCCAGAAAGCCACTGGGTCTGGAACTTGAACCATAGTCAACTACATGGGAGTCCAGCGACATAGCTATTAATAGGCCAACTGCTGGTCCCAATATTGACTTATGTTCTTAGACTTTAGTCTTACATCTCACCAGCCTATCTTATACTAAAAAAAATCAAAGGACTTTTGCAAATCATAACTGTTTCTTTTTTTCAGACTAGTTATTTATTTCAAGAGTGAGAGAGACAGCAAGAAAAAGAGACAAATACTCTTGAGATGGCCTCACTGCACCATGATCTAACTCACAGTCTCTCAGATAGCCAAGATTACCAGCAATGAATCCAATGTGCTCAAGTCAACCTGGGATCTGAATCAAGGTCTTGATGTGGCTCTAGTATGGCATAGCAGTGCCTTATCATCTGCACCACTATGGTGGGACCCATAACTATCAATTGTAATTCTTTATCTCAAAATACTGTTGCTAACAGTTTGCACCTATGTCAGGTCCAAATTATTTGCTACAGATTTCAAAGTTCTCTTTGGTGCTCACCATCCTCCACATCTTCGCCAGGCTAAGTTTAAAGAGATAAAGAATAGTCCAGCATATTTTACATACACAAGTCAACATTCATGTGGCTTTCTCTCCTGGAATTTCTTAAAATGGAGATTTTCAGTTATATAAATTATATTTTTTTTCTTCAAGGCCCTAGATATAAAGGAATTCCAAATCAGGGCTTCATGATTAAATTAAAAAGGCATAAAATAAAACAGTAATACGGACTTGATTTACAGACAAACCTATTATTACTAGAACGTTAATACAAGCAGTTATTTCCTCAAGCAATAGTTTCTCTATGTCCTTTAGCAATAGCCCTTTTTTTTTTTTTTTGAGAGGTTTTTGCTATCGGGCTCGTGTGCTTGCCAGACAGACTGAGAGAGACAGAGAGATAGAAAGCGAGAAATCACCTCCCCAGGGAGCATGGCCACGCTGCAATCCCTTCTCCTCCATTCTTCTCTAGGGATCTTGGGCACGCACACACAGCATGAGTTTAAGCCACCGGGTCTGGGACTCAAACCACGGTCGACTACGTGGGAGTCCAGCGACATAGCCATTATGCTAACTGCTGGTCCCAAGTAATAGCCCATTTTTGAAACAATGATTCTCAATATGTGTTCTTGGGACCCCTAAGAGGAAGAAACTAAAAACATTTTGTGAGTCTGTGAAGTCCAAACACTTTCCAAGACAGTGGTAAGACATATTTGCTCTTTACTTTCATGCCTTTACTAGTAGGCATGAAGTTTCAGAAGCTACATGATGTGTGATACCACCACACACTAAATGAAGAAGGAGGAATGAGAATTCAACTTTCTTCTGTTGACCCAGACTTTGAAGAGATTTGCAAAAATAGAAGACAATGCCACTGTTCTCACTAAATTTCTTTGTTTTATAATCTATAGCTACTTCTTTTGGGGGGGGGACTTTTGCTATAGGGTGTGTGCACTTGCCAGAGAGACAGACAGAAAGTAAAAAAAAATCATCCCTGGCAGGGGGTGGGGGGAGATGGCCACACCGCAATCCCTTCTCCTTCGTTCTCCTCCTGGCATGAGTTTTAAGCCACCAAATCTGAGACTCAAACCATAGTCAACCACGTGGGAGTCCAGTGATGTAACCATTATGCCATCTGCTGGTCCCAGTCTATAGTTTCTTTTCACTAAAAATTTTGTGATGTGGCAATAGCACAGTGGTTAAATACTGTGTATAGGGAGCTGGATTCCACATGGTTGACAGTGGCTTGAATTCTGGCACCAATTGCTTAATAAACACACTGGGCATGTCTGCATGCCTGACCAAAATCCCAAAAGGAGGGAGAGATGAAGGAAAAGGGATTGCAGTGTGACTGCTTCCCACATGATGTGCTTGAGCCTCTTCCACTTTGTCTCTTTCTGATAAGTGCACTCATCCTCTATGGAAAAAAGAAGTTCTTTAATGTAAACATATACTGATATTTTAAATGAATTAATAAATATTCTAAAGTTCTCCTTTTAACATATCATATAGTAAATACTCACAGATATAACTCTCATAACTGAAGCTTTTTGAGGTTCTTAATAAATAAGCTCCAAGAGTATAAAGTGGTCCTGAAATCAAAAAATTCGAGAGCTACTGTTTAAAGGAGATAAATTACAGTTTTGTTACAGTTTGTGGAACTCACCTGCTTTATCCTTAAGCATCTTCTCTCAATTCCTGAAAGTAAGAAAAGTGGACATCATTGAAAATGTCCATAAAATAATTTCCATCCTCTGATCTAACATAGTCCTCAGTGAAGTCACCAAGGACAAAGTATTATTTCTTTGATGTTTCACTATTACACATATAAAGGAAAGACAAGGGAACTGAGAATTGTGCTGAGAAACAGGTACAAAGGTCATTACAAAACCCGGCTTTGGCAGCTCTCATGCATAACTAACAACCGTGAAGTGTTTTACAGATAGAAAAGTGTTATGTCATGGCAGAAACAACCACTATGCTTCTTGGAGCCAGGAGAAAGGAGTTCCTTTCTTGATATTCCCTATAAAGAAGACTAAAGTATTCTTGGTCTCCATAGTGTTTCTGGAAGTTTTTAACTTAAATAACTGAAACAACATGCAAGATGAACAATATTTACCTTTTGTACTTTTGGACCATCACTCAATTTTGTATTGTTAGGGACTCTAGGCTAATACCAGCCACTTAACTTTACACTAGAGAAAACTATGCCACAACCAAAGACTGCCACTAGTCACATTACGAATGCATACACTTATCCACAAGACTGAGTTCATATAGTCTACTACCACTACAAAACGAAAACATATAAACAAAGCATCACTCAAATTTCACTAAATAATTCAGCCGGAACAAA
>NW_006159731.1:6620886-6624068 GCF_000334495.1 Tupaia belangeri chinensis
TCCTATATGGCCAGTAGGCAGTAATACCAGCTCTGGGTCTAGCTCTCAGCAGTAGAGAAGCTCAACAGTAATATTTCTGAAACAGGAGGGGATCTTCAAAGAAATACATGGAACGTACATATGATGAAAAGACTATGCATAGATTTTTAAAAGTTACACCAAAATAAACTCATACTTTAATTTTGCCTCTCTATAAACTTTTCAAGCCCCCTCATTATCAGTTAACTAAGAGTTATTTCTAAAATTCTAAAAGGAGGAGAAAAGAGTTTTAGGCCTTTCTTTCCTTCTTCTTCTTCCATAATGCATTTGTCTTTGAAATCAGTTCTAATCCTACCACTTCATGTGTTTATTTTCATCTTTGAAACTAACATCTTATTTGAACCTGGATGTGATCAAAATTACTTCTTAGGTTATTTTAGCCCTAGTATACTTTTTGCACAAGAACATTTGCCATTAACATTAATGAGACGTATGAGTCCATATTGATGGCATAATAGAACTAAAAAGTGAGTTTTTATTGGCAATATACCATCCTTCATCCAAATGTGCAACTTCTAGTGAACAGATAGAAATTTGCCCATGTAAAATGCAAAAGTGGCTAATTCTTTTAAGTCATAAAGACTTTAAGGTTATATCATAGTCTTAAAAATGTGAAAGGTATTTTGATACAAAAATAGACTTTTAAGTAGTAATCTCCAAAATATTTCCATATCTTACTAAGGAAAGTAAATGATTTTGGAATGTACCAAAAAGTTTCATTCTCCAGAAATCAATAATCCATATTTTTGCATATTTAATCTCTTTAGACATCATCCCTTTAATGTTATGAATTACTGTATTTTACAAATTAAGTCACTCTTTTTGTTAATTAAATCTTAAGTGTTACTTGGGTTGCCAGGATGTTTTTATTTATATAAATATAAATATACTTTATTCAAGTATTTCATTTTGAGAACTGATCTCCCATAACACAAGTAAATATACTTTACTCAAGTATTTCATTTTGAGAACTGATCTCCCATAACACAAGTTCTTGGACAACTGGAATAAAAATTTAAATAACCATCAATTTTCTTCTCAGAGTTTATAATGGGCCCATAAGTATTTTTTCCCTTTAATTCTTAAAATACACTATTTCAAAGTACTTAAGTTATGTTTACAAATCTAACTCACTTTTAGATATTTCCTCCTTAATCTCCCAAAAATCAGAGATAGGTTTTCTTCTGTTAAACTTATCTTTAAAGTAAACCTCCTAAGGAACAGAAAAATGGAAAATTATCTGTTGATGATAATGTGTATGGCAGTATCTTTGAACCAGTATACAGTGTATTCATGATGGGAAAATCCATTTGGTATGCTGTAATGATACACAGTGATTGAATGTAAATAAAATAATTAAAAGTACAATAAACCTCATTTACAATTTTAAAAGTAATAGTTCTCACACATAATTGTTGAAACATTTAAGACAAAATATGTCTTGCTTTTTTTTTTTACTTACTTGTGGGCAATTATTTTTAATGAGGAAAAAAACAATGTATTTAAAAGTAACTGAGACTATCAGTGCAGAATAGACCCTGCACAAGTAGCATTTGCAAATTATGCATTTACCTGTGTTCATCCGCTACTTTACTGATTCATGTTACAGAACTGTGAGAAAATAAGACATTTTGGAAATATTAATTAAAATGTTACTGGGAAAGAAGATTTTTCATAGCTCTTACAAGTTAATTCCCACCATATTTTGCTTTATCATATTCAGTGGCCTGCCTGCCTAGTATTATCTCTATATACCTGCTAAATTTAACAAGTTTCAAACAACACATTGTATTTGTGACAGGTCAAAATAAACAGCAACTTTTACCCATGAGAAAAAGTCAGTGCCTGACTTACTGTTAAGGATCATTGTCTGGACAAGGAAAAATTAAAAAAACCTACAGAAACCCCTCGATTTCACAAAAGTTGGGTTTTGTCTTTTTTTAGTGGTGATTGTGATTTAGAGAACAGGCAGGGAAAAGCATGAAGTTGCAGCCAAAGCTGGAAAATGGTGGTGTTTGTGTTAACACAACACTAAGCACATAAGCAAATGTTCCACACCTATGTTTATGGATAGCTTTCAAACAGAAGCAGCATTATCTATTCTATGGCAATCACACACACACACACACACACACACACACACACAATGTTTGCAAACCAAAATTGTGAGCAACAAGATGTAACTAGACACCTCCCTCTAATTTTTGAAACAAGAAAAAAAAAATCCCATAGGGAATGATCCACGTTATAATCAACTTAATGTCACTCAATTAATTTGAAATGTGAGTCACAGAAATCCTTGATTTTAACTCCCCACGCTTTGTTGTTACTCCGAAAATGGCACAGCAAGGTCTGTCCCAGTGGTCACCTTGCTCTCAACTGAATGCTAGCGAGAAGCAAGGCTCCCACGGTTTGACTAGTGAAATGGTCCCCGAGAGCACCGGAAAGTCACGCCACTTATTTGTGCTGGGGCGTGGGGGGGGTGGAGGGGAGGACGCTCGGCCGCACAGGAACACCCTGTCCAAGAGGATGACGCATCTTTCTCTGCACATTCGGAAAGAAAAAAAAAAGGCAGCTTATTACTAAACTAAATGTTTTTATTGATTGCCCTTGAGTCAGAGCCCACTGACCCCGCAAACCATAAATGGCTTTAGCGCAGAACTGTCATTTCCAGGCAGTAAGAAGAGAGACTGGATTAGCCCAAGACACCTTCCCTAAGCTTTCTCCCACAGTCTCTCTGCCCTTCCTGCTCCCAGATTCAGAAGCCAGAAAAGGGCAGCGGTCGCTTTCGCGAAGGCCCTTTCCAGGGGCCTGAGGGGGCAGGGACAGAAGCGTCGTGCGCGCTCTGGAGCCGGGTGGAGGCACTGCGGGCCTGCGCTGCCCAGCGTGGGGACCCGAACGCGTGCGCTGGTGCACACCCCCACCCAGCGACTGAGGCTGCAAAGCGGCGGGGTCGTGGGGCCGGGAAGACAAATGACTGTTTTGCAGCATTCTCCATTAAACAATAAAGCGAGCTGTAAAGCCTCAGGTGCTGTTTGTTGTGCCGTCTGTGCGGTGTGGTGGCTCCGGGCCCGGGTGAGCCGAGCGCAGTGGGCCGGGGAGCGTCTCTTCGGCTGATCCCAGGGAAAGATAAGGAGCCGGCG
>NW_006159731.1:6624704-6633345 GCF_000334495.1 Tupaia belangeri chinensis
GCATTATCTATTCTATGGCAATCACACACACACACACACACACATACACACACACACACACACACACACACAATGTTTGCAAACCAAAATTGTGAGCAACAAGATGTAACTAGACACCTCCCTCTAATTTTTGAAACAAGAAAAAAAAAATCCCATAGGGAATGATCCACGTTATAATCAACTTAATGTCACTCAATTAATTTGAAATGTGAGTCACAGAAATCCTTGATTTTAACTCCCCACGCTTTGTTGTTACTCCGAAAATGGCACAGCAAGGTCTGTCCCAGTGGTCACCTTGCTCTCAACTGAATGCTAGCGAGAAGCAAGGCTCCCACGGTTTGACTAGTGAAATGGTCCCCGAGAGCACCGGAAAGTCACGCCACTTATTTGTGCTGGGGCGTGGGGGGGGTGGAGGGGAGGACGCTCGGCCGCACAGGAACACCCTGTCCAAGAGGATGACGCATCTTTCTCTGCAAATTCGGAAAGAAAAAAAAAAAGGCAGCTTATTACTAAACTAAATGTTTTTATTGATTGCCCTTGAGTCAGAGCCCACTGACCCCGCAAACCATAAATGGCTTTAGCGCAGAACTGTCATTTCCAGGCAGTAAGAAGAGAGACTGGATTAGCCCAAGACACCTTCCCTAAGCTTTCTCCCACAGTCTCTCTGCCCTTCCTGCTCCCAGATTCAGAAGCCAGAAAAGGGCAGCGGTCGCTTTCGCGAAGGCCCTTTCCAGGGGCCTGAGGGGGCAGGGACAGAAGCGTCGTGCGCGCTCTGGAGCCGGGTGGAGGCACTGCGGGCCTGCGCTGCCCAGCGTGGGGACCCGAACGCGTGCGCTGGTGCACACCCCCACCCAGCGACTGAGGCTGCAAAGCGGCGGGGTCGTGGGGCCGGGAAGACAAATGACTGTTTTGCAGCATTCTCCATTAAACAATAAAGCGAGCTGTAAAGCCTCAGGTGCTGTTTGTTGTGCCGTCTGTGCGGTGTGGTGGCTCCGGGCCCGGGTGAGCCGAGCGCAGTGGGCCGGGGAGCGTCTCTTCGGCTGATCCCAGGGAAAGATAAGGAGCCGCCGAGCCACCAACTCTGTCTAGACTCGCGACCTCACAAGTCAAGCGCCTTGTTTGGATTAGCCCTCCAGATCTGCCAACCTGATCAACTCCTGAAAGAGAAGGGCCCAGAAACACCCTTTTTTCCTCTCCTGGAGCACGACAATTGTCCCTCCTTTAAGGGATCAAGGGCTGACTTGCCTGCAGGAGTGGCGGGGCTGGTTAGACCAGTGTCCGAGTCCCCCATTCATAGCATCCCCACCCCCCAACTCACTGCAGACAAGCGCGGCTCTGCCGGATTGACATGGGAAACGCACCCGGGAGAGACCCACTACGGCAACCCGGAAAAAAAAATCCAACTCAGTCATATCCACAAGTAACATCACTCCAAAATGAACACGAACTTTCGATCAGTGGAATAGAAACAGGACGCTAGGTAAGGACCAAACCGCGCTTGGGCTAAGCGGAATCTTATACGGCTCTGGTAAAGGGCGAGTCCATGTGACTTTTTCCCCACCTGGCGAAAAGCAATCGTAACCATTCCCCGCCCCCCTAAATCTAGGCGTCCCCTTTAGGGAAAAAAACAAGCGTATTATTCTTTAAAACATTTTGCCTATCAATGCTGAGCCCTTTTGCAGGCGGATAATTAAGCCCGAAGAGTTGCAAAATACATTTTCTAAAAATAGAAAGAATCGAAGTCTTAACTACAGTTCTGGGGAGAGACTGACTTTCTCAGGGCACCGCCGCGGACTTCCCAGAGCCAACAGCTTAAGCACCATAAAAATTAAAGCATGTGATAGTGGCAATGCTCACAGCAAGCACTCAGCAGCCTTCCCTGCCGCCCCTCCCCCTCCATCGCTCTCTGTGAACCAACTTCTCTGTCTACACTTCAGAAGACTCGGGGAGGTGTGGAGAGATCCTCCATCACGGCTTGGGACAGTGTAAGCTGTGAAGTTTATGTTTGTGGCGCCTGGGCTCCAACAGCCATTCAGTGGCTTGAGCCGTTATCAAGAAAACAACAATCAGAAAAGATCAGTAAACAGAATCGGCTGCCAGAGCCCTGAATTAACTACTTGCATTTTAGTTTAAAAACCCCACTAACACTGTACAAGTTACTTGTTTTTATCTGAAATCATTAAGGAGAATTCGAGATCTGGGGCCATCTTCTAAAGTGACACTTTTAAAATAAAGACACAAAGAGACTCCCCCCCTCTTCCTTTCAGCCCTCCCAAAGAAAACTTAACTTGCTCAGTGGTGATGTAATCTTGAATTGTTGATTAGCAGGGAGGAAGTAAATAGCCCTTAATGAGTAAAACTCAAGCATAATTTGGATGATAGATCTTCTTTACCAAAGTTGACTAAATGGATCTTTACAAATAAGTACTTTTTCCTCAGTCTACTTGTATGAGGGATGAAAACTTGAAAAATCACTGTAGCTGATGCCTGGCAAACTTCTGGGGGCGTGGGGAGAGAGTTTCATCTTTTTTCTTTTCTTTTTAAGAAAAAGGAAAATGCTCAGTAAATTGAAGTGTAATGTACCACAGTTGTTATTTTTCTGAGCTCTACTTGTGGCTTAAAAATTCAAGGTGCTAGGAAAATACA
Source organism: Tupaia belangeri chinensis (assembly GCF_000334495.1). Classification (NCBI taxonomy): domain Eukaryota; kingdom Metazoa; phylum Chordata; class Mammalia; order Scandentia; family Tupaiidae; genus Tupaia; species Tupaia belangeri. The sequence continues at coordinate 6,627,351 of NW_006159731.1, forward strand.
AAAGACTTCTAAGGTAACTTGAAAGCACCTTGTCTTTCTGGCTGATAGTCTAAAGGCTAAGCTAGATCAGGAAAGAGGTCAACGGGATGAGTTTAACAAGTTAATCAGCATGAACAGCAGCAGAACATCACAGGGACATCTATTTCAGCTTGAACTCCAAAAAGTTGTCAGTGGGCAAGTGAGTCCACACACACACACACACACACACACACAGAATCACAACCAACCAGAAACGTTATTTTCAATGAGGGGAGGGAGTCTTCAAATACTACTTTAACTTAGAAAAGACCTTTTTCAATGCAGAGAAAAGAAACAGGGTCTTCATGAAAAGGAAAAAGAGAACAATACACGGACACAGAAGATGTTATTTATCTGAGATTATAGGGGGCTGTAGCCTGTCTTTAGGACTATGGCTATCGATATGGATTCCCTGACATAAGGGAAGCATCCTAGATAGTTTTAGTCGCATTCAATTTTAGCTTGCAGAAGTAGAAAGAAATGACTCATAATGTCCAGAGAAAATTCAGAGTAATAAGGGAGGAAGGATCAAAGATAATAATAATAAAAAAGACAGAAGGAATTTCATTAGAAGTACGGAGCTTAAAACCCAGTCTCCAGAGGTGTGCGGAGAAAAGGGGAGGATGTGCAAGAGATGATTTGCAAACAAGAAGACGTTTCAGCTACACATTTTAGAGTGCATGCTGAGGAGTCTAGAAGGGGAAGACCGAAGACACACCTTCCATATGAATAATACAAGAACTAGAATGCTATCGACCCATCAATCCATTCTCAGCCATCAGGCAACAAATGTCTTGAATATAGCAAGTGAAACGAAATCATTCATCACTCCTTTCCTTAATTATTGCGCTTCAATTCAAGCTGTGGACTTCGGAAGAAACTGACATCTACACTGGTACATGTAAACATTGAACCAACCCCGAGCCCTCTTCCCCACCCCCACCCCAATACCCTTGCTCTTCAAAATCAATGCCAGCAGGGAAAAGCACCAGGAAGGTGTGTGACTCACTTCAGTCCCTCCGTTGCACCTAAACCCTAAATAAAGTTCTTCTTTCTCTAGGTCTTAATGTCTCAAGAGCCCATCAGAGGCCACGGCTGGGGAGAGGAGCACAGTGGTTTTCACACAGCGCTTGAGCAAATCAGTAACTCTGCAGGAGTGACACGGATATTCATGTTGGACCTGCCATCCTTGCTCATGCTTACTAGTTAGCCACTCCAACTACAATGGGGAGGAAGAACGAAAGCCAAAAAGGACAACCAAAAGCAATAGTGGACCTAAGGTTAAGAGTCAAGTCCGGTAGCAAGAGATTAGAGCTGGGAGACGGAAGAGGAAAGAGAAAAATAAGCCTGGCCCGAAGAAGATCCGCGTGAGATAAGAGACATAACTCTTGTTTTTCTCAACAGACGACTAGAAGCCATTATTACCGCCGGCCAAATTATTACCTCTCTGTCAAGAATTAGACGCAACAATCAAAGTAATCAGCCGGCATGTCTAATGCACTGTAACGTTTTCAATGCAAAGTTTGTTTTCTCTCTGCCCCCACGTTCGAGCCTGTAATTAACCCGTTATGTAGAACGATGCCAAACAAAAGCCTAATTGAGGATCACTTCCCGACTTGCGGCAGGTTTGGAGAGGGTGAAGGCGACTTAAGAGCTGGGGGGGGCGGTGGTCGGAGCTCACAGGGGCTTCAGTGTGGCCTCCGCCCAGCTTCCTGTCAGGGGCCCGAAGGGGTAACGCGTCACACGACACACGTTAGGGTACGTTAACTTTCGTATTTATTAAGAGATGTCAGATATTGAAAATGGCATTACAATCGCGCATACAAATGAATCCAGTTTCCAGAATTAAGGTATCATCCTGGAGTCGGGTGGGGAGGAGAAGGAACAGGGCGGAGCCCCGAATCCTAATTCTACTCCCGAACATAAAGCAGCACCCAGAAATCTGATTTCGGGCAGTGAGTGCCCATTTATCGGTCCTTGGGTTCTCACCGTGAACTGTATTGCTAAATGACAGGCAGGGGAATAGTCTGTCCCAGACAGCACGCCCACTAACTCCAGTCGCCGCGGGGAACTGCCCAGCACACTGCAGTCCGCCACCCCTTAAAATGCGGTTCCCCAGTAGAACATGTGGCCCGTTTCTCCCCCTAGCCACTCACTCTTCTCAAGGTTTTTGTAATTGGACTTGGGAGAAGAGGGGGGATGAAGGGGTGAGGATGGAAGGAAGAGTCAAGAAAATGCATACGCTGGTCTGAGAATTGCTGGAAAAAAACAAAAACAAAAACCTCCTTTCTTGGCCTGTTCCTTCTGTACAAATAAAGCAGCATTTCTCAATCGGCTGACAGCCGCCGCTGGTCAATAATGGCATACCTCCCTGGCTAGGCAGAAAGCCTCTCTTAGCAAGAGCTTACATCCGAAATAGGAATCATCTCGACCACCCCAAGCAGAGACTTTGGTATAAAGCACATACCCCCCAAAATAAAATAGTGACTCTGAATCCAAAGCCATTTTAAACAAGACCCTCTTCCTATTTGGGACCGGTGGGTGGGTGGAGTAGGGCAAGAAAAGAGATGAGGAAAGAAAGGCAAAGGCAGGACACTGGCCAGTTATTTCATTTCCACAAAACCAGTCACGTTCTGTTATCACAGCTGACAGCTAGGGCTTCCAACCAACTTTGATCCAACTATTGAAAATCCAAACCGGCAAACTCAGCCTTAACTATTTGCAATACAATAGCACACCTACTGTGTGTCAGTTTACCCAAATTCACATGCAATCCTTAATGTCAGACATTTTAACGGCTTGTTTGTAAACATATAAAAGAGGGATCCCGATCATTGCATTAATTTATTTATCTATGCCAAATGTTTATTAGTGAAATAGTCCTGAAGATATAATTCTACATATGGCGCTTTGATTTCACATAATATTTAAGAAAAATGACAAAACACATAGAATTAGACATATAATTCAAAGACCACGGTACAACCTTTATCTTTTTTTTTTTACTTAAGCAAACAAAAAATAATGTCAAATGACATGAAAAGTGGCAAGTCTTCTGACAATAAATAATAAATTACTTTATAATTTTTGCGATGCAAGAGCAAACAAAAAAAAAAGTTTCCTTTTTTCCTTTTTATTTCCAGAGAGAGAGAGAGAAAACAGTCATTTTTAACCAATAACTATACACATCTTTGGGGAAAAAGTTCGTGGACAGACACAAGTCAAACACAATCCCGAGACGCTTGTGGCAAAATAGAGGTAACCTTGTTGCAATGCTTTATAAGTTGGTTTTTAAATTTGAATTCAAAAACCTTTAAAGTCGCTTCAGACTTCTTGATAGAGGATGGATCTCAAAAAAAAAAAAAAAAAAAAAGGAGGGGGCGCAAACGTGAAAAAGAAAACCAGCTACAGGACATGCTAAGAGACCCAGGATTTCAATTAACCCCTTGTTAAAGTCAACTAAAAACATTGCAAACCAACGCAGCTCCACCTTCCTGAAAGGACTCTGAGCCAAGGAGGCCAGTCTCTCTTCCTGCTCTTGCTGGAGCTCCTTTTTGGCAAGGCAATGACCAATATAGAAACAGCACCATTCAGATTAGGATGGACTAGAAAATTTTCTATTTCTGCTTTTCTTTAGATGCGCAGTGAAATGAAAATGCTTTTTTTGAGATCCTTGAATATAAATCCTCTACGTTTTAAAAACGTCTTTTTTTTTTTTTTTTTTCAGTACTCCTAAGGTCTTTGAATAGCATAGGTTGGGTTTGGGGTTTTGTTTGTTTTAATTCTAGTAAAATCCCATGATTGTCTTCACAGTGTTGCTACCATATCACCTTGTCATTAAAACAGACTTCGTGCATTTCATGGAGCATTCAATTCTTGATTCAGTTTTCATTGACTGGGTCGTTAAATACTTTTGTTTCGGAGTTCAACATTATAATTTCCCACTTTCTCCAACAGGGAAAAAAAAAATACATCTGAATGAATGTTCCTCATGCCTCAATTGGACTGGCTACCATGCTGTTAGGTGTTCCTGGGAGTTGAGAGGACATCGATGCTACTTCACTGCCAGTGGAATTAGAGCCTGGTCCTCCTTCTGAAAAATTGACCTGCATAAAAGGTTGAGAAATGAATAAAGGATGCTGAAATAGAATCCGAACAAAGATTATAAACTTGCCCTACTGTGTATATATGTACAAATGTTTGTGTAGATCGACAGGGGTAGATAAAGGCATCCACAAATATAATTGAATTTTAACAAGTTTTTAAAAAGTCTAGGAGGGGAATAACTTGAAGGATTTCTTTCCTCTCGCTTTCCTATCTTCCAAAAGATGTCTGTTTCAACTCAAACTGAATTCCCAACATTATGTTGCATTTAATTATTTAAGAACAAATGTGTTTGCCACTGTAAGATGGCATCACAACTCTACCATGCATGCTCAAAATAAAATTATCCTGCTGGCTACATGTAGCCCTGGGAGCAGGTGACTTTTCAGTCTCCAGGCACTGAAGCCTCTCTCTTTGAGTAGGAAAATCCATAACGCAAGCTCAGATGATGAGACTCAGAGAAGGTGCCAAAGAACAATGATTAACTCCTCAGAGGGCTCACAGCACTGGCTTGCTTTCTTCTCAGTCCTGCTGCCTCTCATCCCCTCTCTCTCTCTTTAAACAGGCTCTTCCTTCCAAGAAGAGCCCCAGATATTACAACATCACCACATTATAAATACCTGGCTGCTTCTTTTAACCAAAAGCACTGCACTGCTGTTGTAAACCTCCCATTCCAACACCCATACCTCTCCCTCATCGGCCCCTCTGCAGCTCTCATCTGACACTAAACTTTCAGAAGGTGCCAACACGAGGCTCTCCTGAACCCTCCCTCACTTTCCCTCTAGTTTCAGGTTTTGCTCAAATAACTCATCAGAGTCATGACTTTAACATCAGTCTTTTTCATAGTTGTACTTTATTAAACTATTAAACTTTCCCATTGTGAAGTCAAGGGACTGCTCCAATTTGCCTAAGCCTCTAGACTGGCCCACTTACAGACAGGAGCCTGGGGCCAAGCCCTTTTAACCAGTTGCCTCTGGCCAATTACCTAACTGTTGACACTGAGAAAGCAAATGTCCTCCAGGTAAATGTGAAGGTAAAAAGCTAACCTCAACTAAGGCTTTATTTCCAAGGCAAGAAGCAGATTTTAGATTAGAGCTTCACATTTTATAAAACAGGATGCTATATGGCAGATCACTCTTTAAGAAAATCATCCGTGTACTTGTATATTATGAAGGACACACATTATTATTATTATTTACCTGAATGTCATAAACTTTTTGTAGCCAAAAGGCTAAACTTATTCTTCTATGACAGTATAAAACATGTTAATGGACTGTGTGACATGTGAAATCAAACACTTAAAACTGTTTAAATGGTCCTACATTATACAGTAAGATATTCCCAGAAAGATACAGTGACAAAAAGGTATCAATCATCTTTTTGAATATACTAATCTCTATCAATATATTTCAAAATTGCACCCAGACGGGTCCCTACTGCTTACTGAAAACAACACTGACTATGTATCACAACAGTGATTACATATTAGTCACCTTGATTTGGGTTTTTCTATCCCATTCTCTAGATGCTGACTGAGGAAGGAGTAAACTTACTGTAATAATTTCTGATCCACATACCAAGTCCCTGCCAACTCCAAAAGTCTAAGAGGTATGCTTTTACAACCTTGCATACAGGCACCTTGAAGCTAATCTTCCATGGCAGTTCTGATGGATAGAAAACTCAACCTATATGATCAAATTATAGTCTCATTTTAAAAAACACAATTCTCCCCAGTGTTTTGTTTTCCCTGCATTTGCCTCCATTCTTTTCACCAGCACATTTCCTTGGTCTCTACCCAACCCTGGGGCCAGAAAGGCACACACACCCCCCCCCCCCTCCACACACCCGGAATCTTTCAGTGTGTGACAGTTAA
>NW_006159731.1:6634434-6655303 GCF_000334495.1 Tupaia belangeri chinensis
CCATTGCCTTGGTCTCTCCCCACCCCTGGGGCCAGAAAGGCACCCCCCCCCCCCCCCCACTCCACACACCCGGAATCTTTCAGTGTGTGACAGTTAAAGCAGAATTCCCTTTCTGTTGGGAATTTAGACTCCTTAGTCTGGGAGCTGACACTTACCAGTTGCTGAAAAGCGGGCTGATCTATGTCACTCTGCAAGGCAAAGTCACTCAGTACTTTCCAGGGCGGCTGGTAACTTTGCACCTCCACTGGGTTAGCCTGTAAGCCACCATCGTGTCTCTCTGGGCTGGCAGCCACCATAGGAGTTCCTGTCATCCCCTGGATATTCTGTGAATAGGCCCCCCACCAATCCCAACATGTTAATGAGCAAACTCCCAACCTCCATTGTCTGCACAAGCTAAGCAAATACACCCCCAGGTTTATCTTATCTACATAGTGGCCTTTGTTGACTCGGTTAATCTGTTGCACCTATGAATATTAGCTGGAGTTCAGTTTTGTTTTATTGCATTTAGTTTTTCTGCTTCTGTGAGCTGGGGCCTTACTAAATCAAATTCTACTTTGACTTCTTCCTCCCTACTTTCACGTCTCATCCCAATTCCTCCCATCTGTCTCTTCAGGCCATACCTCCCAAAAGTAAAAAGCTGAGGTGGGCTAGGCCTATTCAGTCTCTAGACATAGTGGTTTTCAGGGCAGTTTCAGTGAGTTGCAGATTTTCTCCAAACAGTTTTCCCCACAGAGCCTGCCCCCACCCCAGACATTTGGGTCTGGCTGCTATAGTGCTATTAGGCACTAACCAACTTAAAAAGTGCCCTAGCCCAGTCTTGGTTGGCCTGCCAAGTTTAATGACAGTGGGTTTTATGGCATTTAAAAATAGGGCCAAAGCAGTAAAAAGCCAAACCAAAAAAAGACTCTTAAACCTAACTTAATCAGGAGGCCTTCAGGGAGGGTGCTGCTTGGGCCTCTGATAATCCTGGGTAACAGTGCAAGGGGTCTGCTGTTTTTGTGGAAGCCTGGGCTTATCCTAGAGCTGACAGTACCCTGTGGGCCAGATGCTTGGGGAATTTGCAGCCCTGAAGGCCCAGTGGCAGGCTTTAAGTAGTGCTGGGGTGTGTCCAGGGTGCACAAGGTGACCTGCCCACAGAACCTCTTCATCTAGGTAGGAACCCAAGGTATTGTTCCTCCCTCCTCCTGAGTTGTGAGAAGCTGATGGCAACCCAAACCTGGCCAGGCCTCACTGCGGTCTGCCTTTGAAGGGGATACAGTATCCTTTCCTTAGGGTGGAGGCCTACTGGAGGTGGAAGAACAGGAGCCCACCCACGCAACCCCCGAATCGGGGCTGCTGCTTTAGAGAGCTTTCTAATCTCCCTGGCACTAGGTGGTTGCTTTTCCCCCTCCTCAGGGGCATGGGTTTGGGCAAGAGGCTACCCTATCTGCGTTCCTGCTAGGCAGCTGGGTCCAAAACCACTCAGACCAACCTGGGCCCCCAATACGCACCCCAAACCCCCACATTTCCTCCTCCTCTCCTGGCAACCCCTTCCAGCCGGAGCCACTCACGGTTTTGTCATTGGGTTGCTGCTGCTGGAGCTGTTTCATCATGATGCTCCGCTTCTTGTCCTTGCACCGCTTGTTTTGAAACCAGACCCGGATCACGCGCGGGCTGAGGCCCGTCATCTCCACCAGTTGCTCCTTCATGAGCGCATCAGGCCGGGGGTTTGCGGCGTAGCAGGTCCGCAAGGTGTGCAGCTGCTTCTCGTTCAGCACAGTCCGCACGCGGGTGGTCTTCTCCGGCTGCTTGTGGACATGGGGCCGCAGGGCTGGCTGCCGGGCAGAGATGGGTTCGGCTGCGGAGCAAGGGGTGCGGTGAACGCAGGTCCGGCCGCTTGCCGGACAAAGCTAGTGCCTTGTAGCTTCACCACAAAGCAGGGGAGGCAGAAATGGGGGTGAAGAGGGCGAAAGGAGAATAAAATCCCACTTTCTAATCTGCAAAAGGTCAACGCAGAGTAATCTTGGCCTGGAACGCAGCCCCTGCCCGGCTTGTGTCAACAATGCCTTAGCCAAAAGGGAGAATGTCTCAGGCCCTGAGTCCCTCGCTGGGCCAGCATTTTTTCAACTTTGTCTTTTCTCTCTCCTCACCTTTCTTAGTACCAAGATTAGGCCCAGGTTACACTCAGACGAGGGCGAAGGCCATAGGAGAGTGCCAGGGGAGAAAACACAGAACGCCCCAGGGGGCAGCCAAAGACATACCAGTTAGGACCTCTGCAATGGGAAGGTCAAGAAAAATTCTGCCAGAAAGCCCTGAACTTTGGTCTGAGAGGACCTTCCACGCAATGGGCTAAAACAATTTGTTTATTCCAGTCCGTGGTCTGTCTTAGTACTTAATCTACATGGATGTTCCTGAAACTGCTCGCTCTGAGCAAAGGAAAACTGAAACTCTGAGTTACCTAGACACCAGATAAATGCTTAATTCGCTCTGGGAAATGTGCCCTATCTCCCTCCAAATATTTCAGCTTCTTCAGTGTTTCCCCACAAGCAGGGCACAGGCTGTAAGGAAGGAGTTGACTGCCCCAGGCTTTGCCCTGCGCAAGCTAGTCACAAATCCCCCAGGGCAGAATTCTTAGAGCTGCCAGAAGCAAAAGGGGAGAGCTGTCCTCTCTCCATCTCTAGTGTTCTGTGCGAATTGATACTTTAAAACTGCACCAGGTGTAGAGCTATTCCACGAGGGAAGGCCGGTTTGGAAACACGGTCTGCTTACTTACCCAAAGCCTTAGTCCTAGCCAACTTTTCCCTATTTCCACTCCCCTTCCTGGGACCCCACCCTCTGATCTCTAAGTTACAAATCCCGCACCTTCCTCAACCCCCTAGGGTCAGGCCAACACCTATGGGGTCAATTTAGAGCCACAGTCACAGGCCTGAAGATGAAATTCTCACCAAATCATGTAGAATGAATGGCTTAAAGAGGCAGGCTCCCTTTAAAAGGCAATTACGGCAGATTAGCTTGTTGACAGTTTAAAATTACAGCTCTGTGCTACGGCCTGCAGTTATTAAGACTATCTTTTCGGCCACTCTCTCACAAAAGGATAAAAATAAATTAAAAAAAACGTTTTGAGTGTGAGTGCAATTCGCAAGGAAAAAGGATTTGGGAGGCTAAATGACTTAAGGCCGCCTAAGCTTCCTTCATTGGGTTAAAGAAGGAAGCTCCAGGGGCCCAGGGCTCCACCCCTTTAATTAGGCAGTGGCAAGGCGAATACCTGGAGGGGAGCTGACGGCCTTTTTCAATAAGCCATGGTTTAGAGGCCAAGGTGAACTGGAAGTACTGTTTAGGCATGTGTGTACATGTGTGCACAAGTGGTGTACATCCATGTGTACCCGAATATAGCCATACAGTCCTTTAGGTGTGCCGGAGATTCAAGGGAGAAAGTGAGTGCATTGAACCTGGCTGCAAAAGAGGAGCGGCACGGCGAGGCAGAGCGCGGTGCAAACTGCACACAGGATACTGTGGTGAACTACAAGCCACCACCACCAGGACTGTCACCACTCTGTCACTACCAGGGCTGCTGTGGCCGCCTGCACTCTGCGAGTGGCGATGCTGGCTGAATCCGGACTGCCTCCCGGAGCTAGGCCTCCCTCCTGGCTAAGTTGTACCTGCCATTTGCAGCGGTCGTGCTGGGTGCAGGGGACTGAGCGGGTCACCAGCACCCAGGCTGGCTCTCTCCACCACATCATGATCTGCGCGGCAGAAGAGTCCATCCTCCCGCAGTGCAAATTCGTCCCCAGGGATGAGTTGGCGGCTGCATGCCACACAGCGGAAACACTCAATGTGGTACACCTTGGAGCGGGCGCGCATCACAAAGTCATTCTTGCTGAAGCCGATGCTGCACTTGGCGCATTTGATCCCATACAACCTGCACAGCCGGGGAGCGAGGGAGGAGAGAGAAGCACAGGGAGGCGGGGGTCACTTCAGGCAGGCACTGCTCCAGCCCAAGATCACAAGCAACCCTGGCCTCAATGCCCTGTGACACCCCAAGAAATCAGCACTATCAAACTGGAGCTGGGAATGAGAGGGCGGAAATGAAACCTCTCTCTCTTTTTCGTGGTCTCCTTTCTTTTCTTCCTTTACTTCCTTTTTCTTTCCACGGAACCCCTGTGTCTGTCCCTGCCTCTTAGTTCAGAACACCCAACCCGTACCAAAGGAAATGTATTGATGGATTAGAAACCTGTGCTGCTACTCTAGCAGAGTTGGGTCTTGCAGATATTAGCAGGAAGTTATCAAGGGGGACTTCGGTAGCTACAGGCTCCACACACCTTCTTTATCTCTCAATTTTTGCTGATACAAATATCTCCCAAGTGCAACAAAAGATTTTCCTTCAGAGAAAAAAACAAAGGTTGGGGTATGGGACTGTCACCAGTTGTTTGCAAACACATGAACGCACAAGCAGTGTAACAAAATAAAACCTTTGATGGCTTCCAGATCACCTTCTGCACAGAAACGTTCCAGTCTTTCTCCAACTAAAGATTTTTCTCAGGCAACAATACTAACAGGAAAGTTTCCCCTCCACGCTCCTCTCTATTAATTATTTTCAAGATCTGCTTCTGATTCCTCAGTCTTTTTCAAGTTACCATAAAGCATCGACCTTTATTTCAGTTTATTTGAGAGCCACGAACAGCCTGAAAAATGAAAAGAGTCACTTCGAAAGTTTTCCTCCCTCCTGGCCTTTCTTCACTAAGGGACGGTCTTCACAGGTTCCACCTCGCGGGCACCCTCTCGGTATCAGTAATAACAAACTGGGCCTTGCCTATAAGCTGGAGTGGCAAGGAAAAGATTCAGAGAAAGGGAGGCTGCATTCTGATACCCCAAAAGGAGATTTACAAATCTCCAAATCACTGTTTGGCTTTTACAACTACAGGCTTTTAAAGGATGTGTATGCCTGTGTTCAATGAAGAAAGGGTAAAAGCGACTGAACCCTTCTACAAATATGTGAGTAAGAATTATTCAGAAGAAGTGTGCGTACAACTGAGCAAAAAACATTGTCTCCATAGGAGTAAAGCTATTCCTGGAGGCGTGAAGGAGGCTTTCCCTCTCTAGAATCTGGACTTCACACACCAGCCAAGTAAACAATGAAAGCGACTCTTCAGTCAGAGGTTAGAAGGTAGATTCCAAAGTTTTTCCTCCCTCCGCCTACTCAGTGTGAGATCTTCCATTTCATAGGATGAGGACTTGACTTTGCCTGTGACCAAACAATTTAGAAAATCCCTCCCCTTTCCTGTACCCCACTTCCTCTACTTCCTCCCACTCCTCCCCAAATATTAAAACACCCCCTTTCCTCACTGCTCAATTTTATTGATCAAGAGTATACTCGCCACGACTTCAAAAAAGAAAATGCTGGATATCAAGTGAACAGAAGAAAACTATGACTACATATTAAATCTTAAATAAACTTTAATATAGGTTCTTAGACTCCAGAAACCCTGTGACTTATAAATGCTAATTATGTGTGAATAGCCTCTGGAGAATTTTTTTTTAATCTTGCTATTATAGAATATGGTAGCAAAAGTGCTATCTCTTCCACTATTAAAACTAATAAATTTCTTTAGAAATGTTACTGGCTTTTTAAGGCAGAAAATGAAGTTTCTGACATATACACACAGGTTAGAGAAAATTTGAGATTAGTAAAGCCTGAAGCAAGTAAACTGAAGAAAACAAAACCAAAACCAACAAAATAAAACCCAGAAAGTTCCTACTTGGTTTTAGTCTTGTTAGTATGGGCAATTGGCTAATTTTATCAGTTACCAGATTTTAATGTGAGAAAGGAAGCTGTTCAATTATCTAAATATACCAATTGTTCGTAGACAGATGATGGGCAATTTGATCTGCTCTGTCTAATTCATCGGCTCAGATAAGATAAGAAAGAAAAGACAGTCAGATGTCACCAAAGGGTTAATATTTAAAAAGATTAAATTTCCGGTCTTTTTGCAAGGAATATTTCAGTTGGTTTTGAAATTTTTCAAGGAGGGACTTTTACTCTAAATGTAAAAGGGGTAATACCTCTACATGCTCATTCAAAGTGCAGCTCTAAACATGTTTACGTCAAACTTTCATTTCACCTATTGCATTGACACCACTGCAAAGTCTGTAAGTTATTAATAAAAACACGGGACTTAAATAATTAAACACTGTATTATATGATAAACCACCTTTTAAAAAAAAGTTTAAAAACCCAAACTTATCCATCTTTAATTTTTTTGTTTGTTTTGGAAGGGGGAGGGTGAGTGAGAAAAATAATCTGGGCATCATAAATTCCAAAAGTAATTAAACAAGCCTCAATATTACACAGTGTATGAAAAAATACTGTGCAGGCTCCTCCTCCCCACAGAAGTGAAATGAACAGTGTAATTTCTGTAACAGTTACAGGGGAACTTTTGCATGCTGGATCCCACTAAGGCAAGCTCCACATAAAGACAAAGCCACACCAAATAATAACCAAGGGGGGGAGAGACAGGGAAATCTCACACATTTAAAGAGAAGGTATAAATGGCATACCTGATATAATCTCTTTTACAGTAGGTTTTCCCATCCCTAACAAAGCACGTACAGCTCTCGTCCAAATACTGATTACACTCCGCACATTTCAAACATGCCGCATGCCATTCCAAATCCGGAGAAACCCTCAGAATATACTGATCGTGAATTTGATTGCCGCAACCAACACATAGGGAAATCAGACGTTTTTCTGAAATGAAAATAAATACATGATTGACTAACCGTTTACTTCCTACAGAGATAAACACACTTTTAGTGTCGTTCTCTTATAGGGCGTACTCTGGGAGGGTTGTTTTTTTTTTTCTTTCCTTTTTTTTCTTTCTAAGAGTATTGCACTTTGGGATGGTAATTGAAGTGTGCCATCAAAACCCTGACTCATTTTTAAAAGGAGGTGGAATATATGTAAAATGCAGATTTGAATAGTCTACATTTGTAAGCCAAGCACGCAATCAAACCCGCTCATTTTGTATTTCTTCCCCCCCCTCCTCTCTTTGCCGTAATCATTGGGAAAGATTATGGATAAGTCAAGTCAAAGAAAAGGTTTTGACTAGAAGCGTTAAGTGAACGCAGGGATGTCTATATTTTCCATGAAGCACGCTCTTAAATAGCACATAGGACTGGATATTGTTAGCAAGAGCAGACATCAATACAGTTGTCACTCGTTCTCTTTTGCAAGTCTAATGCTAATTCACATCTCCGGGTATTGAATGTGCAGGCAAACCTTTGCAACATAATAACCTTCTCTGAGAGCTCAGGATTCCCGTGGAGGAAATCACCGCTTAGCGCCAGAAGGCTAGGGGTTTGGAGGGTACACAGACGAATTCAAACACAAGGTAAGATCAGTTTCCCCCGAAGATCAGAACCGACAGCAAGCATGCAGGCGTGGCGGCAACAAGGAAAAGCCACCTTTTCTCTCTCTCCAGGCAATGACTCCAACTCTCAAGAGCCCTTGGCACCCGTGCCTGAGAGACCCCCGCACCAGAACAGCACACCGAGCCCCACAAGGTAAAATAGCCTCTTACTTTTTGGTGGATCTCCCATGTCTCCCATATCTGTAAGAGGGAGTAATGTCCACAGTGAAATGGTGGTTGTACAGTTGGTGAACAGCCCACACAGAGGATGCTGGAGCTGTGGCTAAGTGGGAAATAGTGGCCCCTGGGGTTGCCAAGGCTGAGAGAGCCGCTGCCCGGCTGCGCCGCGCCCTTGCGGATCGGGGAGTCCAATTTAAGCCGGCGGAGTTGGCGGAGCGGAGGCGCTGCGGTGGCGGCGGACTCGGCGCGGCTTCGGCACCTCTCTTCCTTATCTCTTACTCAAACTTCTCTGCTCCAACTCAGCTCCATCGCCATTGGTCTGACGCAGCGCGCGGGGACGTCAGGCGAGCGCCGCGCCCATTGGCTGCGGGGCTCGCGGCGCAGCTGTTCTGATTATCATATTTCAGCCTCGCCGCCGCCGAGCGCCACTGACCGCTCAGCGTGCCCGCGGGAGAGGATTAGGGCTCCCGAGGCAACTCGCTCCGGGCTCTGGCCGTTCTCTCCCGAAGCTCGGGCCGCCTAGCTGCTTTGGCTTTGGCCCTCCTTCTCCTTCTCCTGCCCCTCCCTCGCTCCTTCTTGGCCGTGCCGCCCGCGCTCTCGCCTCCTGTCGCGCTGCTCCTCCGCCCTGCGCTCCTGCGGTCCCCGCAGTCCGGCTGGCCGCTTTGCGCACGGGGCTCACTTTTCGGCCGCCGGTGGCGAGTGGCTGGTGGGTAGGTCTTCTGTTGACGAGGTCCCTTTCGGGCTCTAAGGAAAAGGGGGTACTTGGTACAGGCCGCTTAGCTCTGTGTTGTCCTACGCTGTGGCGCAGAGCCCTGAGCCTGGTCTGGCTTGGCTGCGGGAAAAGGCGAGTCACCTCCCGAACTGGCTGTGCACGGCGCGCTAGGAAACAATCGGGAATGGGATGATTAGACCCCGAGGAATGTGTTCGCTGGCGGCCACCCCATTACCCCCATCACCCTGGACCTCAGATCTCCAAAAACGTGGGGTGGTAGGGAAGGGGCGCTTCTTGCCGTAGCGGACACTCAGGTTGGAAACGCACAGGTAAAGCGAAGTTGATCTCGCTGACTACCTTTCTCTTTCCTTCTGACCTGCGAGTTCTGCTTTCAGTTTAGAATTAAAGCGCACTAACTCGAAGCTAAAGAGCGAAATGATCCTCCAGTAGTCTGAAGTTTGTAAAGATATTATATCGCGATTATATCCTGTCCAACTCCTTTCTCTCTGCTGATCTCCTACCCTTTGTTTTGAAGCAAACTGTGCAACTAGATGGTGATGTCTTGATAATTATAAAGACAGGTCTCCAGGTCTCTAGAGACTTTTTTTTTTTTTTTAAATGCGTTAGTTTAAGGACTTGAGTAGGGAGGAATCTATGGGTAACTGAATTACCCGTTTCACGTGACCGAGTGTGGACATCTAATAATTTTCTCTCGGGACACTATCTGGAGAGAGAAGAACATTGGCTACAGCGCGCCGGTAACATTTTTTAATCATTTCTTACATATTCCCATCATTTACAGTCTCTCGAAGAAAGTCACAAGAAAGCTACGAAGAACCCTCCCAAGTCTCCCTCAAAGCTTCTAAGTAGCTGATTCCTTATCTAATGAGACTGCCAGTTTTCTGTTAAAAAAAAAAGGCATAAAAACATAAGCCATTTTGTCCTGTTGCTGGGAGAAGACCCAGTATGTTAGGAAGCTTTATTTTTTGTATCTTTTTTTTTTAACCAGATCTAGCCTTTGGAAAAAAAACAGCCCTAGGAGGGCCTCCGTGGCTCGGTGAAGGGTTGTCTCTCCCAGCGCAATGAGAAGCTAAGATGCCTGAGTGTCCTCCTGACCTAGCTGAGGTTTTACTAAAAACCAGTATTTTTGTTTTGTTTCACTTTCTCTCAAGGGAGATTTCTAACTGGACCTCCTGTCTGCCATCTTTATTACACATTATTTCAGAGTGTGTGTGAGAAATGGAAAGTTACATAGACATAGTTATTGCATAAGTTTACCAGTTGTATTGCTTGGCTTGGTTTGGGTCTAAGTTTCTAGCCTATAGTATTATAAACATGGGGCCTTTGTCACGTTTCTTTTACAAAACCGGTAGTGATAATGGCAATAGGAAACAAGTCTTCCCAGTACACAGGCATGTTTCCCATGTAGTAACAAAGTTGACCCTAGTAAAAAAGATACTGCTATATCGTCAGAAAAAGAGGATTTTAACCAATCATACCCCATCATCCTACATCTGTAACATCTGAAGCTGCCAGAGTCTGATCGCTTATATTCGAGATCCACAATGCGCTCTCACTATCCATCCCCCTTCACACCACCTCCTCTTGTAGACATACACATACATACACGGTGTGCTATTTTAACTCTCTAAACCAATAAGTAAAGCATTATTACCAATGCCAACAATTCCATATAGGAAAGCTGGCATGTAGTTTGGGGAAAAACCTTTTGTAACGGGCAATATCACAGTATTGCTGAAGACAACACACTGTCTTCTTTCTGCCTGTACCAATATTGTAGACAATTATTTTCTTAATAAGTTTCTAGAGGAATAGAGCCTAACCTATGGAGAAGATACCCCCATCAAAGGAAGAGATTGGAGGGAACCTAATAATCATGTTGTTTCATGTCATAGATATGCTCTGGAGTTTTATGTGTCTATCAGTATGTTTTGCATTAAAATCAAAGTTAGGATAGTAGGCATTATTATTTACCTTGAAGCTCTAATATCCCTGCGGAATTCTTACTATTTCCTTAGCTGATAGCTAAATTTGAATTTAGTACATCAAATAAATCTGTAAAAATTTACATATTTTGTAGAACTCATAAAACAGTGATTAGCAATATTGTTCCAGAGTATTTGATCACAGGAGCGACCTCTTGTGTTCAAAACAGGATTAGGCCCTCTCCTGTCAAATATGGACTCATTTTGACCTTTGTATATTGTTAGGTCAAAAATATATCCTTCAAAACAGGAGTGGTGTAAATCCCCAGTTCGAGCTCCTTTACTGACAAGAGAAGAAGATGAGTAGTTAAGTATAAACCCCATCACTTCCAGGCCACCCCAATATACCTTATAGTGTCTGAATATGAAAGAGATGCTGAGATTTAATAAATTCTTCCCCCTGAGTCTGTGGCATCTGTCCACGTGCCCTTGTACACATCTTCCAAAATGCAGCTATTACACTCAAGCCTGCTGGTAGTCTCTTTGCCTGTGATTTTGTGTGCTGTTGCTTTCTTTCTCTGCTTTAATTAAAACTTTAACATTCTACATCAAAATTAATGCCAGATTCAGATTTCTGAAGAAAACTCATGTTCTTAAGCTACTTTTCAAACATCTAAATAGGCTTTAATTGCAATTGAAAAGAAAAATTGCACATTTAAATTTTACTTAGTTCCCAACAACCTCTGGCAGATCTAAGTGAATTTTACGTTGGCTCTCTGGGAAATCACTTACAGGGAGAACGCTTTTCCCTTTCATCCAACCAAGATTTGAAAGGGGGGCTTTGATCAGCTTTCTCTGAGCTATGAATTTGTTTGTGAATTTATTCCCAGGGAGATGATGCTCCATGTTTAGCCCACATTGGAATCAGCTTTGAAAGAGTAGAATAACAATTAGGCTGCCAGTTTCAATGAGGAAGGTATTCAGATGGAAAAGAAAGAACTGAAGGATTTATATTTTTTTAGTGCCCACAGACACATAATTTGGAGGTTAAAATGAAACAGGAACATATTTTATTCACCTCTGAAAATATGTACCGAGTTTATGTGTATGTATTCCATTTCCCTTCTTGTTTTTACTTTGTGTGTGTGTTTGCCAATCATGTAGAATAAGGCTGTACAAACCATCAGTATCTTTAATCATGTTCAAGGGTCAGATAAAATTATATGCATTTAAAGGGAGCCACGATTAACCATTTATACTCTACCCAGGATGAGATGTGGGTGTTTAGAGCCCACTTGTGTCTCTTTCAGTTGTTGGTGGTGACTTACTGAGGATGGATCAAGAGAATCTGTGCTCTAATTTCGGAGAAAAAGAGAAAAGACCCTCTGTTCCATTGGGTATGAAACGAGTATCTTTTTCTTTCCTTTTTTTTTTTTTAACTTTTTTACAAAATGAAACTGAGCATGATAATAAAGGCAGTTGTTGACGACAACAAACCTTTAGTTGTGATTCTCATTTTATTGCCTAGGACTCCTGCTGCGAATGTGGTTTTGTTGAGTGTCAATTGCTTTATTAACTAGTTAAAACAATTTGAGTGAATTAGCAAGAACGTTCTGCATGCAGAGCTTCCTAGCCTGCGTTTCTGAGTTCAGGCAGTTGTTTCTGTCACCAATGTCCCTGGTATTCTTTACTGGCAGACGACAACCCGGCAGACAGCGTTCATATGCGGTGTGTTGTTCGGTTCTCAGCCGAGCTAGAAATCCAAGCTCCCGGCAGCGGCGAAGCCACAAACCTCAGGTCACTCCTGAGCTTGCGAGGTTCCGAAGCTGATTGCCGCGAGGCATTTGGCCACGCAAGGACAGAAATTTGCATCCTCCCTTTAAAATTGTGCTTATAGAAGTATTCACTATGACTTCTCAAAAGCGGCTGGCAGTGTCAAGTGAAACTTTTACCTCCATCCTTTCCCCCAAGCCTTTGAACTCCTCAATGACCAGGAACAGGCGTTTTTAACAGGGCACCTCCTGGATTTCAGGTTAGAGCTGGTGAGCGCTATGTGCTGACTAAGAAGTTCTGGCCCAAGGACGTGCTGAACCCTGTGTTTGGCAAAGCTTCCATTCAGTGTATCGGATTCTCGCGGGGAAAGGTGAAATCTGGTGAAGCAAAAAAGCTTTATCTCCCAAGTCCTAGGCAGTTGTGTTGAAATCTACCACTTCTGCACTGAATTCAGCAAGGCACCAACCGGTCCGCCCAAGCTCTTGGAAAGCCCGGAGCAAGATAACCCAGCCTGGTTGATCAAATTGATGAAATCTACTTGATTATTATTTCTGGGGGAAAAAAAAAAAAAAAGACACCTTTCCCCTACCGCGATTCTGTCCAACAAGCAGCTCTGAATCTTAACGCCAAAGGTTGATTGTCACCACCCGCCGTAGGTTTACAGGGGACGAGCGGGGGAGGGGAGGCGAAGGTACCTTGGGGGAGGTCAAGAGGGGGAGGAGGAGGAGCAGCAGAAAATTACCAGCAAGCGGGGGAGGGAGTTGGAAGCCCGGAAATCTACCAGGATGCCTTAAATAACCTTCCCTTAAGTCTTAATTCAACGCTCGAAAAACAGCCTCGTAATGAGGTGTCCTAGGCTGGAGTTTTTCGGGTGGGCAGCGGAGGTGATGTCAAGAATTACAGCTACTTTATATGAATTAAAGTGGTGATTAAAGCGTGTCGGACAGTTTAGTATGGCTGAGAGGTGCGCGGACGGGGACTGTTCTTAAGGGGAGGGCAATCGATGGTGTCTATCCGGAGATTTTGAGCTTCTACGTCGTTTTGGGGCCGCAGAAAAATATTCAAATCCCAATAAGTAATCAGTTTGAGAAATAAGATTTTAAGGAACGTACTGAAGGTCGCCCTCCGCCCCTAATTCTGTGGAGATGAATAAGACGTTGTTGGGGCGCGTGTGAATTTAGAATTTTCTGAGCCGCTGGATCCATGCTGTTGAAACTCAACAACTGTTTGCAACTTCACATTGACAGAAGAATTTGTCCTGGCCCCTCTACCTGTTAAATGCCAACTGAGAAGAAAAAGGGGACCCGAGGAGATGACCTTTTTCAGAGAAAACTGTCACTTGATCAACTCAATGGGTTATTGACTCGCTCCCCAAAGGGTCAACAGCCTTCCCTGTCTACTCGCATAGGTCCGAGACGCCAAGATCAGTCACTCTGCTCCAGGGACCCCCTTGTCCAGGGCTCACGGGTTTCTGTCCAGTGGTCTCTCTCAGGCTCAGAAGCCCGGCGGTATTCCATCTACCTGTGTTTAATATTAGGCACACAGGTCGTTGGGAATTTAGCCTAACCTGAGTCCAGGGATGAAAGAAGCCCTAAACAAAGAGACCTTGACCACTGTCCACTGGGCTTCCTCCCTCTCATTTCCATTTGCCAACTTTCTAGCTGGACTACCCCAACCCTCAATGTTCTCAGAGCAAGGACATTTTTCTTCTCTATCTTTCCACTGACAAGTGTAAAAATCGAGCCGAATTCTGCACCGTGTACCCTAACTCCTAGAGGAAAGAAGAAAATCAATGTCCTGCAGACCTCTTCTGGTCTCAGGATGGCTAGCAAAGCAGGGGGGACGGGGTGGGGAGGTCACACTTAATTCTTAAAGTGAATCTGCTTGCCCTGCCACATTAGACACGGGAGCCCCCAATGGCCTCCTTTGCTAGGTGGGCCTGGGTAGGGACGCAGAAGCAAAGGAAAACTCGGGCGTTGGTGAGCTGAAATTGGACAAATTACTAAATAGGGGTTGGAGGTGTCCCTGTCTGTTAGCTGCTGGCCTCTGGAAGTCCCTCCAGCCTCCTAGATTCGAAAAGTAGGGAAGGATGTGCAACCTCCTGCAGCTGGCTGGTAATCTCCACCCTTTCAGAAGGTTACAGTTTCAAAGTCGGGTTGTCCTCTGTAGAGACCCCTTGTGTGTTCCTGCCTCACTCTGCCGGGCTTCCCCCAAAATGCATTCACTGTGGGAATGAATGGATCAAGATACCATTTTAATGGCTTCAAACTCTTTATCAGATCACCTCCCCCGCCATCTGCCAGAGCTTCAACTTTGGTTGAGTGCCTATATTTCAGAAAATTGTAAGGACAGCATTCACTCTGCGTTTGCCTCGCTGGCTGCATCCGGACATAACATCGCAGTTGTTGGTACAGAACATTTTCAAGAATAGCTTAGTTCTAAATATCATCCTCAGAATATAAATACCCCAAAGTGTTTTTTTTTTAATTTTATTCACCTTTTTGGTTGCAAATGTTTGAATTAGAAAACGAGAGAATCCCTGCAGCGGAGAAGCACTTCGGAGCTGGCTGTCAAGCTCCGGACCCACACAGGCTGATTAGCCAGAGGGGCGGTCTCCTTTGTTGATTTAAGAGTTCACCAGGCAAGACATAACAATTATTTTGTTGCCTTTTCTCAATTGCCTATTGTTGACTTTCACCTGGTATAGACACCTCCATTGTAACAAATTCGATCCAAAAATGAAAAATAAAAAATTTTAAGCTCAAATGTGAACTCTTTATCAGATCACCTCCCCCGCCATCTGCCAGAGCTTCAACTTTGGTTGAGTGCCTATATTTCAGAAAATTGTAAGGACAGCATTCACTCTGCGTTTGCCTCGCTGGCTGCATCCGGACATAACATCGCAGTTGTTGGTACAGAACATTTTCAAGAATAGCTTAGTTCTAAATATCATCCTCAGAATATAAATACCCCAAAGTGTTTTTTTTTTTTTTAATTTTATTCACCTTTTTGGTTGCAAATGTTTGAATTAGAAAACGAGAGAATCCCTGCAGCGGAGAAGCACTTCGGAGCTGGCTGTCAAGCTCCGGACCCACACAGGCTGATTAGCCAGAGGGGCGGTCTCCTTTGTTGATTTAAGAGTTCACCAGGCAAGACATAACAATTATTTTGTTGCCTTTTCTCAATTGCCTATTGTTGACTTTCACCTGGTATAGACACCTCCATTGTAACAAATTCGATCCAAAAATGAAAAATAAAAAATTTTAAGCTCAAATGTGTTAATAGTAATACAGACTGATTTTAATTGAAACTGACTTTGTTTCTAGTGTATATACTTCATATGCATATACATGAACGGTATCAAAAGTATATAATATATCCTTTATGTATAATTATGTATGTTATAATTACACGTTAATGATAGCATTATTTCACACTATAAGATAACTCCATTAAAGCAAAATTTGAAGTGCTATTCCTAATACATGTAACGCTCTTCTTCCAAGAAAATAATTGGCAGGCTTAAAATAATATCTGGGGGTGCTTTTATAAAAAGAACTAAATCTGAAACTTCATGGATAAAAATTAAACAGGGTGGTCCATAACTAGATTCTTACATGTAAATACTATCAGAAAATACTCTTCTGCCTTGCACCATCTCATTTTATGTGGAAAGATTACACATTTTGAAGTTATACATATGTCAAAATTAATATAATTAGATAGTACCATCTCATAATTGAAAAGAAATCAATATAAAATAAACACGACTATAACAAATTGCTTTACATTCTGTAATGTCTATTAGAGCTCTATTATCAAAATATAGTAATAATAAAGATTCATATATACTACAAATATGTAACTGTCCCTGTTACCGGAGTGTTTACCAGAGTCTTCCAGCTAGTTATGAAAACATTGAACTATTATATGATGTATGCTCTAACTTTTATAGAACTAAATTGATGCTTTGCCATATTTTAAGAATTCCTTATTTCTCCCAGATACATGTAACAGCCGAGGAAGGCCCCTGTACCTTGAACTGTAATGTTAAATAAGAAATTATATTTTCACTCTAACTAGCATTCTGCTGACTTTCACTTATCTATCAACACCTAAATTATTTTATGTCTCACTTCAGAATGTGTCACAATGAGCTATTTCATCTTCGTGGCTGGATGTTAGGATTTATTATACATTCTCCTTTTTATGAGCTGCACAAACTATCAATGATACTAATAAGAACCACCATATATGGCTTTACTGGCTTTAGATTCTCATCTGGTATATGAAAAAGTATGAAACACATCTTTAAGGTCTTGCCCATGCACAACGTCCAGTCCTGACGTTGATTAGCTGTCTCGAATGTCAGTTGATGTGACTTTCTGCAGTTCTGAACCCAAGCCATAGCAGATCTGCTGATGCGACTTTGGATATGCTGTGCCAGGGCAAATATATTCTTTCGAACTATGCCAGCAGTGAAGAAGAAACACGAGTACAGCTCCAAATTGGAGGAAAATGTAAGTGGATGGAAAATCACACTCTTGAATATGGTGGTGGAGAAAGATGAAAGTGAGTGTTCAGCTAAGATGAGGAAAGTATTCAATTCTGAAAAGAAAAAAAAGAAAAGAAAGCTTATTGAGTAAAAGAAAACATCAGATAAATGTCAAGAGGGAAGAAAAGAAAGAAATGGGCTTGGTAACCCAGTCCATCCTGATACAATATGCAATTAAGGGTAAAACTCAGATCTGAAATGGGTAGTAGATGGAGACTGGAAAAAAGTAGACTTTATAGTTATTTTAATCTGGACTTTAAAAATTTAAGAAACTGATTTAATTTTTTTGTAGACAAGTAGATTATTTGGCAATAGTTATAAAAAATCTTATTGTATCTTTAAGCACTATGTTAGAAAGAAAACTGTATTTGCACAGAAAAACAAACTTAAAATACTGGAAAATATCATCATGTAGATTCTTAGGATTTTTTAAAAAACATGTCTAGGTTTAACAATAAAACTCAAGACTCAGAAAGGAGAGAAGACTAGATCTGAGAAGGAATTTTTAAAAATGGCTTCCAAGTTTTCCAGTTTTTTTTTTTTTTTTTTTTTTTCTGTCAGCCATTGCCCTTCCTGCAGATTGGATTATACCAGAAAGTGTAATTCAAATATTTGGCATCGCTCACTTAAACCACAGTAAAAAGGGAAAGGTGTTGTGAAAACACTGCCTCATGCTCAAATTTATGCAGAGCAACGGGAAGGGCTGCCAGCAACATTGTCGTTCTGTTAGCAGTTATGACCTAGCTTCACATTCTCCTAGACAAGTTTTTCTGATGTGAGAAGAATGCAAGCCAAAACCCCTAGGGAGCATTCTGTGCACCCATGCACTTGGGAAAGGCTTGGGGGTCCACACTGTTGAAAAGGTCAGGTACAGTTGTCATAGAATCTATTCTGGAGGTCATGGGGTCAGAAAGTGTGCACATGTGCACAAACCAACAGGCCCATAAAAGGCTGATAGGAGGCAGCAGTGCAAAAGAATTTTTAAAAATGGGCTTCCAAGTTTTCCGGTTTTTTTTTTTTTTTTTTCCTGTCAGCCATTGCCCTTCCTGCAGATTGGATTATACCAGAAAGTGTAATTCAAATATTTGGCATCGCTCACTTAAACCACAGTAAAAAGGGAAAGGTGTTGTGAAAACACTGCCTCATGCTCAAATTTATGCAGAGCAACGGGAAGGGCTGCCAGCAACATTGTCGTTCTGTTAGCAGTTATGACCTAGCTTCACATTCTCCTAGACAAGTTTTTCTGATGTGAGAAGAATGCAAGCCAAAACCCCTAGGGAGCATTCTGTGCACCCATGCACTTGGGAAAGGCTTGGGGGTCCACACTGTTGAAAAGGTCAGGTACAGTTGTCATAGAATCTATTCTGGAGGTCATGGGGTCAGAAAGTGTGCACATGTGCACAAACCAACAGGCCCATAAAAGGCTGATAGGAGGCAGCAGTGCCCCGTAAAAGGTCACACCCAGCCAGAATCCTACAACATTTGAACAGTGTCTGTTATGGAGAGGAAATATGAGACTGACAGCAGCAGCAGCCGCAGAGGTAGATGGATTGGGGATTAATCATGGTAAAATACCAAGTAAAAGATACAACAAATTCTGCCAAGCATGAATCCTTCCCTGCTCACATGTTTCACAAAGTACACTCCTCAAAGTACAAGCTGATTGGCCAAGGTCAGGTTGATCTTTGCTAGGCTAAAAGAAGCAGCTGGTAAGTGTCTCCCATGGCAGATGGAGAACACCTAAAGATACATATATTTTTTAATGTTGAAGGGAAATCATTTTTGCTCCACAGTAGAAATATTCCTGATAACTCATGGTAATCAAAATTGCATTCCTCCTCTGTGGTCATCACATTTATTCTGGGATAAAATAAATGTATAAACATTATTAGTTGCTATTAGCCTGTGAGCTCCGGGAATTTATTTTTAATGTATTTTCCTTATAGTCTCTAGATTTTGCCTCATTCATAATCTCATCTTATTGAGATAATTTGTGTAAGCAAAACAAGTTCCATGACAGTCCTTGGAAGGCAGAATAGGTAGCCCCTAAATTGTACAGGGTAGAGGGCATGAGGCAAAGCTACCCAGGCTGAAATAGCACCCCCTCTAGTCTGTCAAGGCACCTCTAATAACTCTTAAAGATTTACTACTTTGACGGTCAGAAAGACTCATTTACAGGGAGATTTTTGTTTATTTTTTTTGGATTTTCACTCAAATGCCAGTTTTTTTTTGTAGATGGTCATCTTCTTCCTGATTCTTTATCCTTGTATACCATTATGAGTGTTTCTATGTCAATAATAAGAAAACAGGAGGCAAGGAATGAGTCAACAAGGAAACAAAGATGACAAATCTAAAGTAAGATGCCATAGAATAGTATTCAGGAATTAAGAGGAAAGAACTATTGATACATGCCATAACTTGGATGAATCTCAAAATAATATGCTAAGTGAAGCTTGACTGAGAAATGGACACACTCTAATTCCACCCATGTAAAATTTTTGGATTTACAAACTAATGTATGACAAACTGAGTGACAGAAGTTAGCTTAGTGGTAACTTTGAGATGGGGGAGGTGACAGGGAGCTATGGGAGGCAGAGTCTACAGAAGAACTGGAGGATTTGTGTGGAGTTGACAGATACGTTGATTGTGGTAGTAGTTTGATGGTATGTGGGTGTAAAAGCTTACCAAACTATATACTTTAAATATGTGCACTTATTATATATCAATTATACTTCAATAAAGATATTTAAAAATAGACCTCAAGAAAGAAACTGACCATTGCGTTGTTCTATTCTTATCACTACTATTATTATTATCAATATTACATGACTTCTACAGTAAAGTGAGGGGGAAAAGGCAAAGACAGCATTGTATGTAGTGAAATGAGATGCTTATGGAGAGAAAGATCTTTCCTCATTCTAACTGAGGTTTGGCAAGTAGTTGCTGAATTTTTTATGTCCTAATTCTATCATTTCAAGTGTCTTCTTTTCTTGTAATATCACTATTAAAGATCCCAAAATATGCTCTGAGAACCTTCTTTAGTATCTTGCTTTCCACAAGTCAAATTAATTCTATAATTCCTATCCTTCTGCAGATAATTTTTAATGACACGTCACTTTCTTTTGTGTTTAAGTATAGGTTTAACCTCCATCTTCCAAAACAAACCAGAAAAGTTATCGAGAAGAGGGTTCACATCTGGTCCATTACTGTAAACTACTGGCTCTTTACAAATCTCTGGTGAATTGCCGATTGAGCCCCAGTCAGCCCATGGAGATCCTGTTGCCTTTGGCTGAACTTCCTCAGACATCAACTATTGGTTCACTCAAATACTCATCTGGACAGATGCATCACATCCTGGGTACCATGTTTTCTTGGCCAGTGAATCCTAGAGTCAGTCTGATTTGCGTCTGAGTTCTTCATAGCTTTTGGACTCTCTCTCCAATGCTTAGCTATACCCAAGGCTTTCTGGAGATATTAACCAGCTTCCTCTTTCTGACCCTTGTAGATGAGTCTCTAACCTAATCTTCTCTCACTCCTCTTCTTCGTAAAGTTAAGTTGCTGTGGGTTGACTTACTCTCTGCTCTTCAAGTAATCACACTGGTTTTATATTCTTTTCCTTTTTTTTTTTTTTTTTGCCATAGGGCACGTGCGATCGTCAGAAAGACAGAGAGAGACAGAAAGATAGAAAGCGAGAAATCACCCCACTGGCCATGCCACAATCACTTCTCCTCCATTCTCCTCTGGGGATCTTGGGCACACACGCACATGTGCCCGGTGTGAGTTTAAGCCACCAGGTCCGGGACTTAAATTGCGGTCGACTACATGAGAGTTCAGTAACATAGCCATTATGGTAATGGCTGGTCCCAAATGCATTTCTTTTTTATGAGTTATTTTGATATAATTTTGTTCATTATTATTATTATTTTTAAAAATTTGATCAGAGAGAGATAGAGAAATTGAGAAAGCATGCTGCCAGGTCTGGGACTCGAACCATGGTCCACATGTGGGAGTCTAGTGCCTTAACTACCACTGCTACCTGCTGGCTCTTTTGAATGCATTTCTGATTAACATTTTTATTATTTTATATTTTCTCTTAAGATTGCTTTCTCTCTCTCTCTCTTCTCTTTTGGAAAGATTTTTGCTATAAGGCATGTGTGCTCACCAGAAAGTGACAGAGAGACAGAAAGCGAGAAATCACCCTCCTATGAGGAATGGCCATGCCACAATCCCTTCTTCTCCATTCTCCTCTTGGGATCTTGGGCACACATGCATACACGCCTGGCATGAGTTTAAGCCACCAGGTCTGGGACTCGAATCA